>NW_025726121.1:0-136432 GCF_021461395.2 Schistocerca americana
ATCTACAGACCAACCCAATCTGCCGTCAAGCACACACGACAGCCGACCTTACACGTTACGCGTTACACATTACGTTTACACGTCTACGTTAGGTTAGGTTAGGTTAGGTGGACGTGGGTTAGGTTAAGGGGACTTGGGTTAGGTTAAGCGTCAAACTTAGGTTAAGCATTCAAACACGTCAGGCGTCAGAGGTTAGGTTAGGTTAGGTTAGGTTAGGTTACACGTTAGGTTAAGGGGTCAGTGCTAGGTTAAGAAGCGTCAAACGTAGGTTAAAAAAGCGTTCAAACGTGAGGCGTGAGCCGGACAGCTTACCTTACGTAGACGTTAGGGGCTCACAGGCTGAGCTCACCTCGCCACACCACAGGTTAGGTTCGGTTCGCTCGGCTCAGCGTAAAGCGCCGAGGTCAGGGTTACGTTCGTTCACCTTCGGGCGCCACACTTTCGGTTGAAAGGTCGCGACGGGACGACGTCGGCAGGCACGCCGCAAACGAACAAAAACGTACAGACGACGTCGGAAACCGCCGACAGACGGGGGAGCAGCACGACCACGACCAGACACCGAGCGCGAACGAGACACACGCGAACCACCCCCACCGGCCAAAGGGCACCACACAACAACCCAGAGCACCACGTGTCGACACCAGAGCAACCCGCCGCTCACGCGACATGGGCTGGCACCGAAGGGCAACCGCCCGCAACTGCGCTTTCCGCGCCGGCCCGGATGCACGTCGTGCTACAACAACACCACTACCGTACACAGCCGCTGTTCACAACATCACTATCAATGGCGCGCCCGCGGCTCGCCGCCGTCGCAGTCGCAGCCCCAACGCCAGCACTTTTGCACCACCATTCACACGCACCGCAACACAGCTCGCCGACACAGCCGAACAAAACAAACACCACACAACAACAGCAACAACGCCGCCGCCTCTACTTGTGCCGGCGACCCACCCCGCCGATGGCGCACCTTTCGCCAGCCGGCAATCGACACACACGCACCCACCCACCGGGGCCCAGTGCAAAAAAAAACACACAAAAACAAAAAAACCAAACAACACAAACGACACGGGAAGCGCACACCGCCACTTCGCGCGCACGCCACCAACCAGTCGTCGTCTCAAAATAACAAACACAAACAAAAAATAAACTAACAACTAGGGCAACACAAAACAAAAACGCCTCGCACGAACCGCCCACAAAAAGGACAAGCACACGCACAGCCTCTGCTGACGACCACGACGCAGCGGCACGCTGCTCCTGTCCCGCGCCCCGCGCCCCACTCGATTCACAACTCACGCGACACCGTCAACGACGGGCTCGCTTCCCGCAACCTACCACCTTTCCGCCACGACGCACAGCCCCAGCCAGCCCCACCCGACGACGCCCGTGGCAACGACTGCACTTTCACCACCGCCTCCCCCTTCCCCCCCCCCAAAACACACACACACACACACACACAGCCAGCCAAAAACGCACTCGCGACCCACACATGCACGTGCATCGGCACACGCCAACCAGTCAACGTCGACAACCACACGCAAGGCTCGAAACGAAACCGGCGTCCTTCCACGTTGCCATCACGCTACGCGACACAAGACACAAGGAACCAACACAACAGCCGGCCCCACTAATTCCCACTCTCACGCCGCAAAAAGCACACCGAAACCGCCAAACGCACGCACATTCCCCTTCGCACTGACACCACCGACCGGCTCGCTACCACACACCTCTCGGCAGCCGTTTCACGCCAATTCGCCACACAGTCGACAAGCGCCCGCCCTGTACGGCACACGCAACGACGCAGCGCAGCAAAGGGCGCCCGCAACACATACCTCTCCGCCGCCCGACGCGCCAACCGCCACACCACACCGCCAGCCACTCGCAAATTGTGCACTGCCACCAGCCACACGTCCAACACGCCGCGCCGCCTCCGGCCACCCGCCAGGGGGCGCTCACGTCCGCGACAACAGCGCGGCCCGCCGGGCCGGGCCGAACCGAACCGAACCGAGCCGCCGCTGCTCTGCACTCGGCACGGCCACACCCTGCTGCAGACCGGGCTCGTCTCTCTGTACGCGTCTGCCTGCGCATCAACACAACACGACCTTTTATATTTTTTTTTTTCCTCTCTACCGCCATCCCTTCTTCTCGCGTTTTACTCGTTGTTGCAGCAGCGGCGCCACACCTACACATCCACAGCCCCAGCCGAGCCGGCCTCACCTCAGGGCCCGCCGCCAGCGTCTCCTCCTCGGGCACAGGTGCGGTGCTGTGGCCGCCCATCCAACCGCATTGCTGGCCGTCCAGCCACCAGGCGTTCCCACTGCCGCGAGCCACGCCGCGCACCGACCCTGCTGCAGAAAACGAAGCATAGCCAGAGACCGACCGATACACAAAGCAAGCCGTCGCCTCGCCTCTTGTCCTTCCTGCCTTCCTTCCGCCCCCGCCCTTCTCACACCACCGCCTCTCCACTTTCGCCCCCCCCCCCCCCCCTCCTTTTTTTTTTTTTTTTTTTTTTTCTTCTTTCTTTCTTTCTTTGGCCCTCTCTCCTTCCCGCCATGGCGGTTACGGCACCGCCTGCAGCGGCAGATTTTTTGCGCCCACACGCCTACTCCTACCACCATTAACCTTGCCCTGCCCTGCCCATCAACGTCGCAGTCGAACCGACGCTTGCCAACACACTGCCCACGTTCCTTTCTCTTTTCGGCCTACGCCCATTACGCGCCGCCGCCACAGCACCTTCCCTTCCCACAACACACCGACGTCATCACACGCACCCAAAACAGGGGCCACGACCGTGTTCCTCGCCCACTCCCATCCCGCACGGTACGCACATTCCCAACTACTACCGCGCACCCTCCCTTTCCAATCTGTGTGTCTCTGTGTCTGTGTCCTGTCCGCGCGTGACGCCTCTCAACATCCGCCGTCCCCCGTCCCCCGTCCCGTTTTCGCCCCCATGCCGTCGTCGCGCCGCCTCCTCCCCGTCCACCGCCGCCCCTGTCCGCCCCGCACCACACCATACACCGCTGCTTGTCCCGGCCGTTGCCACCAAAGGCGCCGACCGCAAACGCGCCACGCCGCAGCCCCCGTGCGTCTCGCGCTCGCTTGCATCTCCGTGCCGACGCTGCCTCTCTTCCCACTCGCACTCGACCTCGACAACACAGTCTTTGGCTCCGCCACTGCGTGTTCCGGTGGTACGCACGCTGCAACACGTATGTATTCATTACCAGAGCGATGGCGAGGCATGACAGCATCTCTGTCTGACCAGAGAGTTCTTTATCGCTGCTAGTCGGCGCTTGGACCGCGCCAGACGACAGTAGTGGCACGCACCGGGTCGCCAGGAACAGTTGTTATATATATTGTAGCGCGAGTCGGGAGAGGTAGTAGTCGGTCGACAGTAGTAGCGGGTGGACGGTTGTACTGAGCGGGCGTCGGCGGCGTGCTCTGCTCGTCTCGCGACTCTGGTCACGGTTCGGGACGATGTATAGTATATTGTGTTATAATCAAAAAGGTGGTGTGACGCTGCATTGCGCAAATCTGATAACGTATGTTCATTGTACTTATTTTGTTCAACAACAAAAGCCCCACTATTACTGTTTTTCTAAAGTAACTTTTGTCTCTTAACGAAAAACATTCACTTTTTAAAGACTACGTCCTATGGCATTTCCCTCCAAGGAGTGCAATTAATTACCAGCCAGCACTCATTCATTGCACACAGCTGTGTAAGGGGTATCTACAATTGAGGAGCGGATATAAATGCAATTTTTTTTTTGTTTTTTTTTCTTTTGTGTGTGTGTTGTAACCTCCCAGCAAAATTTAAAATAATGGACAATGTTATTTACGGATGCTAATGGACATTGCGCTAATTGTAACCTCGCCCACAATGAGAGGTATTGAAAATGGCAACAAAAATGTGAAATTCGCAATCTGACTCAAATATAAAGTCTTCACACAACATTTAAAAAAGTCCGTTCAGTGACAAGAAACTTCAATTAAACCGAAATATCGGTCTTTGGCCCTGTGCAAAACAATCAGAATTAAAGTCTTACCTCCGAATAAATGGATGTCACATTTCTGCTCTGGTTGTTGCGCAGCGCTTGGAGGAACTGCATTGCAAATAATAATATTCTCTCTTTTTTTTTGTGATTTTAGTGACATTTTTCTTCAAAGAAGTGGAATGAAATGTGAAGTGCAACGAACTCTTTAGTTCAATAAAAAATTAAATGTTTGAAAAATGCTTTTGAAATAAAAATTATTATTGGGGAACTTGTTGGAGAATAATTACAATAAATACAATTTTTCATTATCTAATGATTATATTAATTAACAGTATACCTTATTCACCATCTTGACCAGTGTTGCCGACCGCCTACATCACAACAACCGCACTCGGCTGCTACTACTGACCGACCGCTCTGCATGACGACTATTAGCGTACTGCACGCGACGACTACTGACTGACTGACTGACTGACTGAGAACCGCTCGCAACACTCGCGCAGTCCAGCGCAAACTCTCTGGTCACAGATGCTACAATGTCTCGCCATCGCTACTATGTTACATACGTGTTTCAGTGTCTTTTTCATTGGGGTAACGATCTTTGGCTCTTTTTATTCTGAATACAGGGCCAAAGGTCAACGCTGCTGCCCTTATACAATTTATCAGGTTTCATTATGTCTGTTGCAATGTTACATACGGTTCACTCTTTCATTAATATTATCGTTGGGTTTGTTTTGTAGGGACGTTAACATTCTGGCACATTTTTATTATCATCGGACTCTCTGCTATTTGTGCAGGGAGGTTATGCCTGGGTCCATTTCCATTTCCATTTACATTTTAATATTGATAGACTTTTTGTTTTCTTTTTTGTTTCTTGTTGTTTTTCCTTCTTTTTTTTTGTTTTGTTTTTCCCGCTCTCACCACCACCGCCGCATCACGCCTTCCGTTTTCTTGGTTTCTTTTCTGTTCTTCAACTGCTTCAACATCACCGCGCCCCATTTCCACACCACAGCCATCAGCCTCCAAGACGGGCGGGCGCAGTGTGCCATTTCCGGCGCACAAGCACACCCGTACGGTACTCTCCTCGCCCCCACGCCACCAACAACACAGCGACCACGCGGCTTTCAGGCATGGCACGGCATGGCACGGCACGGCACGGCACGGCACCGGCGAAATGCGCCGCCCCCGCCCCTCCGCGCATCCGTCCGTCTCGCCACGTTCACTGACAGCCGCGTCTGCGGCTACACCACGACAACCACAACACAACACCGCTCCCCTCCCTGGCAACTCACATTGTTTTTCTCCTCCTCTTTTGCACAAACCACAACGCCGAGCACAGGCGCAAGCCACCCACACCCCGCGCCCCTCCCCGTCCCGTCTTTGGCCGCCGCTCCTCGTTTCCTCGTTTGCCCCCTCCCATCTCCCGAAATGCCATGCCAGCAGCGTTACGCATGCCCCTCCCCTGTCCACACAACACTACCGCCTAACGAACAGCCACATCCAGGGCACGCCCACCTCCAAACACTGCCAATTCACGGACGCACGCACACACACACACACACACACACACACACACACACACTCACTTTCTCGACACCTTTCTGTACGGAGGGTGCGTCATCTCGACCGTGACAGAGTGACGGCAACTATCGACGATCCATTTCCCCCCACTGGTAAAACATGTCCACTAACACCTACATACATCATTCAAGTACACAGACAATAGCATACACACAATGGGAGGGCACACGAACATGGACGGCACGGCACTGTCATACACTCTTCCTCAGAACCATATCAACAAACGTTACGTACATCCGGGAAAGCGAAAGCGAACGCGAAAGCGAAAGCGAAAGCAAAAGCAAAGGCAAAGCCCAATGCAGCCGTCAAAGGTAACGTTCACCACGGCAGACACTTGCAGCCGCGCCGCCGTTAAACGCATTTCAGTGCGGCTCCAATACGCCTCCGACACGGGAACGTTCCGTTGCTCTACGAATGCGTTTCTCCCCTTTTTCCCTTCCTCTCTCTTTTGCCCCCCCTCCTTGCACTCTTGCCTCATTCCTCACGTTCTGCCCAGACATTCCGACCGATCAAAGTCAACCTTTCGTTACCGTTCTCAGCGCGACGGTGTACAACAGTATGACGGGTGTGCCCAAGACTTCGGGTTCAGTTGCGTGACGCCGGTCTATCGCGCCGATCGACAGTTACTCAGGGGGCGACGGATCGGACCACGTCACCGACACACAAAACACTTTCAAACAAACAAATACATACCGGATGGACACAGACAAACACGTGTACAGACATTCGCCAAACAAACGACCGCCGCCGCCGCCGTCGTCGTCTAGCGTGCATCTTGAATGACGACATCGGTGTGCGTGCGTCGTACGCAATCAGTCAGACACGGCTATCAAACATCAGAGTCGAATGGTACATCATCGTGCGTGTCGCCGTACACGTACAGTACAATACAACAACAATGCGTCTTAATGGCACGTTCATTTCAACGTCACTCACACACCTCCACGCTGCAGTTACGTCGCACCATTGTCAAACTCGGCGTACAGCAAAGGGAATAGTGGGCGGCAAAAAAAACCAAACAAAAACACTTCACATTTCACCCTCGCCATGTATGATGTGCAAAAAAAACAAACCCGCAAACGGCCGTCGTTACGGTGACACAAAAGTCGCCGATCGCACTGTCCCCCCTCGCAGACGGGTAACACACACACCCCAACAACACCAATGGGTCAAAAACCACGCCAACGAGGCGTGCCACCATTCCACGCCACGGCGACCAACCTCGTGGCCGTACCCCGCGCAACACGCTTTGACGCGCCCCCCCACCCACAATCAAAATGCACACATACATCACAGCCGTCCACACAAACAACAACAACAATTCCGCCCTTCCCGCAAAAGGCAAGTTGGTGGCCCTGAAAAGGGCCGTTTTGCCGCTCTCGCAACGGAGGAGCCTTCTCCATCCTTCCTTCCATTCCAGAGCCACCTCCTTACTTGGAGCTCGTGTACTTGGTCACCGCCTTCGTGCCCTCGCTCACGGCGTGCTTGGCCAGCTCGCCAGGCAGCAACAGCCGCACAGCGGTCTGGATCTCGCGGGACGTGATGGTCGAGCGCTTGTTGTAGTGCGCCAGGCGAGAAGCCTCGGCCGCAATGCGCTCGAAAATGTCGTTCACGAAGCTGTTCATGATGCTCATCGCCTTCGACGAGATGCCCGTGTCAGGGTGCACCTGCTTCAGCACCTTGTAGATGTAGATGGCATAGCTCTCCTTCCTCTTGCGCTTCTTCTTCTTGTCGCCCTTCGAAATGTTCTTCTGCGCCTTGCCAGCCTTCTTGGCGGCCTTCCCGCTAGTCTTGGGCGGCATCTCGAACCAACGTACGGCAGCAGCAACACCAGTAGCAAGCGCTCCGCTCTAGTCAGCGTCTCCCCACACAGTGGCACCCGCCGCCAGCCGCCGCCGCACCTTTACCAGCTCGCCCTGTTGCGGCCGCCGACCAATGGGGCGCGCGCGCAACCGGCCGCCGCACCCGAGCCCATAAAGCACCCCCACCCCGGCTGCGCCGGCACGCACTCCGCTGCTCGACTCGCTGCCGCTCGCACCGGTCGTTTTCGTTTCCGTTTCGTGTGCACCGTCGCTAGCCCATCGCCATGTCCGGACGCGGAAAGGGAGGCAAAGTCAAGGGCAAGTCAAAGTCCCGCTCAAGCAGGGCTGGGCTCCAGTTCCCGGTCGGCAGAATCCACCGCCTCCTGCGCAAGGGAAACTACGCAGAGCGCGTCGGCGCCGGGGCGCCCGTCTACCTCGCCGCCGTCATGGAGTACCTCGCGGCTGAGGTGCTCGAGCTGGCCGGAAACGCGGCCCGCGACAACAAGAAGACGCGCATCATCCCGCGCCACCTGCAGCTTGCCATCCGCAACGACGAGGAGCTCAACAAGCTCCTGTCGGGCGTCACCATCGCACAGGGTGGTGTCCTGCCCAACATCCAGGCCGTCCTGCTGCCAAAGAAGACCGAGAAGAAGGCCTAAAGGAGGCCAGGCAATCGCAGCGCCGCGTGCTCCCCTGCACGCAACGCGCTTTGCCGGCTCGGCCCACAACAATCGGCCCTTTTCAGGGCCACCACACAAACCTACGTCCAAAGCAAAATTGCAGTCGTCCTCGCCGCACCTTGTTTTGTTTTAACTTTGCACTGTCACAGCACAGCCGCCGCCGGCGCACGTCCGCCATCTTGTCGCCCACACAGCCCGTGTGGCCCAACACACACACACACACACACACACATTTTGCACGGTCGCAGTCGCCTTCCAAACCGACAACGGCAGCAATAATGACCATTGTTAAAGGGAGGCGTGTCGACACACCGCCCTCCACTCCCGCGCGCAACGGCCGTCGACACGAACGAAACAGCTGATCCGGCCGCCTATGCCCACACGCCTTGCCTCGGAAACCCCAACGCCGCCGCAAACAAACACACAGAGCCAAACCACGCAAGCAAATAATCACCGCCTCTCGCACAACAACACACAGCCCGCCATCTCCGTCGCGATCGATACAAAGACACACAAACGAAGCAGCTCCACACACAGCCAGCCACATGACACGTTTCCTTTCCTTCTCCCCTCCCAGTCACATCACGTCGCTCAAACGGAAAGAAAGAAAGAAACAAACAAACAACACAGCGCACACACGCAGCAACAACACAGACTCTTTCGCACTTTTCAACTTCCGAACAGTGTGGTGGCCCTGAAAAGGGCCGTTTTCTAGTCTCTCCCACCCACAAGCACGGCCGCGGGAAGGCCAGCGCCCGCTGCGACGCAGCCTAACCGCCGAAACCGTACAGGGTGCGCCCCTGCCTCTTCAGGGCGTACACCACGTCCATGGCCGTCACAGTCTTGCGCTTGGCGTGCTCAGTGTACGTCACCGCGTCGCGGATCACGTTCTCCAGGAACACCTTCAGCACCCCGCGGGTCTCCTCGTAGATCAGACCAGAGATGCGCTTCACGCCGCCCCTGCGAGCCAGGCGGCGGATGGCGGGCTTCGTGATGCCCTGGATGTTGTCGCGCAACACCTTGCGGTGCCGCTTGGCGCCACCCTTGCCGAGCCCCTTTCCTCCCTTGCCGCGGCCTGTCATCCTTCCTTCCTCGGGCAAAGCAAAACGTGCACAAACAGCGGCTGCAGCGGCTGGCGAGTCGGCTACGGTCTGCGCCCAGCGCGCCCGCCGCCCCCCTATATAGACTCTGGCCCGCCCTCCCCCCACCACGCGCAACCGAGGGCATATAAGCGCAGCACGGAGGCGCGCGGGCCCGTTGTCAAGGCAGCACCGGACGCCGCGCCACACCTAACCTCCACGCACGCCGCTCCGCTACCGCTACCGCCATGGCCCGCACAAAGCAAACGGCCCGCAAGTCCACCGGCGGAAAGGCGCCGCGCAAACAGCTCGCCACCAAGGCGGCGAGGAAGAGCGCGCCCGCCACCGGAGGCGTCAAGAAGCCCCACCGCTACAGGCCGGGCACCGTCGCCCTGCGAGAAATCAGGCGCTACCAGAAGAGCACAGAGCTGCTCATCCGCAAGCTGCCATTCCAGCGCCTAGTGCGCGAGATCGCCCAGGACTTCAAGACCGACCTGCGCTTCCAGAGCTCCGCAGTCATGGCCCTGCAGGAGGCCAGCGAGGCCTACCTCGTCGGCCTCTTCGAAGACACCAACCTGTGCGCAATCCACGCCAAGCGCGTCACCATCATGCCCAAGGACATCCAGCTCGCGCGCCGCATCCGCGGCGAGCGCGCCTAAACCGCGCCGCGGCACCGCACCGCACAAACAAAAACGGCCCTTTTCAGGGCCACTAACATCTCTCCGTCGCGAGCAAACTTTGTCGGTCGCCTGCCTCTCGCCCCGCAACCCAAAAACAAAAACCACCACTTCCCGTCCGTCCGCCACACCCGCTCACTCTGCCTGCCTGCTAGCAGCGCGCAACAATCACACATCATCCCTCCCCGGCGCTCAAAGCGCACAATACCCAACGGCCGACGTCACACCGCACGGGTGGCTGGCCGGCCGCCGCTTTCGTTTCGAAAACAAAAAAAACCCGCACTCCACTCCGACGCGCTCGCTCGCTCTACACGCCACCGAAATCCCCGCCGACTCCTTCCGCATCTCAACGTGCCCCCCGTTGCAAAACATAACACACACACACACACAAAGGAACAAAACAAAGACCAGACACGACTCGACAAGACAGACATCCGAGAAGAACGAACGCAGGCAAGCCAACCAACGTATTCAAACTAAACAACGTGACAGAAAACCAACCGTCGGCCGCCGCCACAAACACGGCGACAATCAACCACGACAACAACAACAACAACAACAACAACAACACCGCTTACCGCTACCGCCGCCCACACCCGCCACCGACCCCCGCAATCCAACCACCACGGCACGCAAACAGCATCCCCACGGGCATACAGACAGACACCCACACCAAACGCAACACGACAATCAAAACCTTCCCCGACGTGCTTTGATGGCCCTGAGAAGGGCCGTTTTTTTTGGGCCGCGCGTCTCTTGCGCGCCACTAGACGACGACGGGGGGTGGGGACGACGGAGTCAAGCGCCAAACCCTTCCTTTCCCCCATCTCTTTCTCCTCTACTCTACTTCTTCTTCTTGGGCGAAGCCTTCGCCTTAGACGGCGTCGTCGCCTTCTTCGGGCGCGGCGCCTTCGGCTTCTTCGTCGGAACCTTGGCGGCCTTCTTCGCCTTCGACGGCGACTTGGCCTTGGCCGGCTTGGCCGCAGCCGCCTTCTTCGCACCCGCGGGAGCGGCCGACGCCGCAGACGCCTTCTTGGCGGCGCCCGCCTTCCGACCGGTCGCCGCCTTCACGCCACCAGCCTTCTTTGCGCCGGCCGCACGGGCGCCCTTCTTCTCCTTGCTGGCCGGAGCGGCGCGCTTCTTCTTGGCACCGCCAGCACGAGCCTTGCCGCCCTCGGCCGCCCCCCCGCCGCCGGCGCCGGCAAGCTTGAACGAGCCGGACGCGCCCTTCCCCTTCGTCTGCACCAGCTCGCCCGCCACGACGGCCGACTTGAGGTACTTCTTGATAAACGGCGCCAGCTTCTCCGCGTCCAGCTTGTAGTGCGCGGCTATGTACTTCTTGATCGCCTGCAGCGACGACCCGCCGCGCTCCTTCAGACTCTTGATGGCGGCCGTCACCATCTCAGAGGTGCGCGGGTGCGCAGGCTTGGCGCGCGGCTTCTTCGCAGACGACGCAGACTTGGCCTTCTTCGTAGTGCCGGTGGCGGCGGGTGCCGCAGCAGTCTCGTTCGTAGCCGCCTGATCTGCCATTTCGACGACGCGCGTAACACACAGCGAGAGCGAGCGGGACGGCAGGCACGCAAGCACAGCACAGCAGCAGAGCAGAGAATCACAAGGCCCAGCCAGTGTCGCGGGCGGGCGCGGACGGCCGAGAGAGCGGCCGCCACTCTGCGCGCCGCCGCGCCGCGCCTCCCGCGCTTGCTACCGCCCAACGTCCGACAGCCTGTGCGGAGCAGCCCCAAACCTGCGCCACAACCGCCCGCGCCTTTCAAACCACCGAGGATGGGGCTACACACAGCCACACCACAGTCGCCAACCAGTCGCCACGGCAGCGCCGCAAACCACGGCCAAACTGCAGCTACCGCGCGCTACAGCCTGGGTCGGCCCGCCGAGAATCGCCGCCCCCGCCCAAATGCCGCCCCCACAGCCCCAGCCGACGACCCGCCACAATGGCCAAACCTTCGGCAAAACTCCCACACCGTCGCCGCGGCAGCCCGGCCAGCGCGGCCGGCGCCACAGCCACACAAGCCGAGGCGTGCGGCGATGACGGCCGTGCAAACGCGCCTCCGCCGCCCCATCGCCTTCCGTCGCCCTCCCGCCGTTTCCCGATCGGCCCGCAGCCGTCGGGCCACATCGCGCGCCGTCCTCCTCCTCTCGCCCGCCAACATTCACAGCCGTTTCTCAACAATTGCCCGCCGCAAACGGACGCCGCCTGCGCAACAGGCGCCGCCGCCCCTCGCCGCTTCCGACCCAACCCCTCGACCGAGGCAAACCGCAATCCGAATCTACAGACCAACCCAATCTGCCGTCAAGCACACACGACAGCCGACCTTACACGTTACGCGTTACACATTACGTTTACACGTCTACGTTAGGTTAGGTTAGGTTAGGTGGACGTGGGTTAGGTTAAGGGGACTTGGGTTAGGTTAAGCGTCAAACTTAGGTTAAGCATTCAAACACGTCAGGCGTCAGAGGTTAGGTTAGGTTAGGTTAGGTTAGGTTACACGTTAGGTTAAGGGGTCAGTGCTAGGTTAAGAAGCGTCAAACGTAGGTTAAAAAAGCGTTCAAACGTGAGGCGTGAGCCGGACAGCTTACCTTACGTAGACGTTAGGGGCTCACAGGCTGAGCTCACCTCGCCACACCACAGGTTAGGTTCGGTTCGCTCGGCTCAGCGTAAAGCGCCGAGGTCAGGGTTACGTTCGTTCACCTTCGGGCGCCACACTTTCGGTTGAAAGGTCGCGACGGGACGACGTCGGCAGGCACGCCGCAAACGAACAAAAACGTACAGACGACGTCGGAAACCGCCGACAGACGGGGGAGCAGCACGACCACGACCAGACACCGAGCGCGAACGAGACACACGCGAACCACCCCCACCGGCCAAAGGGCACCACACAACAACCCAGAGCACCACGTGTCGACACCAGAGCAACCCGCCGCTCACGCGACATGGGCTGGCACCGAAGGGCAACCGCCCGCAACTGCGCTTTCCGCGCCGGCCCGGATGCACGTCGTGCTACAACAACACCACTACCGTACACAGCCGCTGTTCACAACATCACTATCAATGGCGCGCCCGCGGCTCGCCGCCGTCGCAGTCGCAGCCCCAACGCCAGCACTTTTGCACCACCATTCACACGCACCGCAACACAGCTCGCCGACACAGCCGAACAAAACAAACACCACACAACAACAGCAACAACGCCGCCGCCTCTACTTGTGCCGGCGACCCACCCCGCCGATGGCGCACCTTTCGCCAGCCGGCAATCGACACACACGCACCCACCCACCGGGGCCCAGTGCAAAAAAAAACACACAAAAACAAAAAAACCAAACAACACAAACGACACGGGAAGCGCACACCGCCACTTCGCGCGCACGCCACCAACCAGTCGTCGTCTCAAAATAACAAACACAAACAAAATAAACTAACAACTAGGGCAACACAAAACAAAAACGCCTCGCACGAACCGCCCACAAAAAGGACAAGCACACGCACAGCCTCTGCTGACGACCACGACGCAGCGGCACGCTGCTCCTGTCCCGCGCCCCGCGCCCCACTCGATTCACAACTCACGCGACACCGTCAACGACGGGCTCGCTTCCCGCAACCTACCACCTTTCCGCCACGACGCACAGCCCCAGCCAGCCCCACCCGACGACGCCCGTGGCAACGACTGCACTTTCACCACCGCCTCCCCCTTCCCCCCCCCCAAAACACACACACACACACACACACAGCCAGCCAAAAACGCACTCGCGACCCACACATGCACGTGCATCGGCACACGCCAACCAGTCAACGTCGACAACCACACGCAAGGCTCGAAACGAAACCGGCGTCCTTCCACGTTGCCATCACGCTACGCGACACAAGACACAAGGAACCAACACAACAGCCGGCCCCACTAATTCCCACTCTCACGCCGCAAAAAGCACACCGAAACCGCCAAACGCACGCACATTCCCCTTCGCACTGACACCACCGACCGGCTCGCTACCACACACCTCTCGGCAGCCGTTTCACGCCAATTCGCCACACAGTCGACAAGCGCCCGCCCTGTACGGCACACGCAACGACGCAGCGCAGCAAAGGGCGCCCGCAACACATACCTCTCCGCCGCCCGACGCGCCAACCGCCACACCACACCGCCAGCCACTCGCAAATTGTGCACTGCCACCAGCCACACGTCCAACACGCCGCGCCGCCTCCGGCCACCCGCCAGGGGGCGCTCACGTCCGCGACAACAGCGCGGCCCGCCGGGCCGGGCCGAACCGAACCGAACCGAGCCGCCGCTGCTCTGCACTCGGCACGGCCACACCCTGCTGCAGACCGGGCTCGTCTCTCTGTACGCGTCTGCCTGCGCATCAACACAACACGACCTTTTATATTTTTTTTTTTCCTCTCTACCGCCATCCCTTCTTCTCGCGTTTTACTCGTTGTTGCAGCAGCGGCGCCACACCTACACATCCACAGCCCCAGCCGAGCCGGCCTCACCTCAGGGCCCGCCGCCAGCGTCTCCTCCTCGGGCACAGGTGCGGTGCTGTGGCCGCCCATCCAACCGCATTGCTGGCCGTCCAGCCACCAGGCGTTCCCACTGCCGCGAGCCACGCCGCGCACCGACCCTGCTGCAGAAAACGAAGCATAGCCAGAGACCGACCGATACACAAAGCAAGCCGTCGCCTCGCCTCTTGTCCTTCCTGCCTTCCTTCCGCCCCCGCCCTTCTCACACCACCGCCTCTCCACTTTCGCCCCCCCCCCCCCCCCCTCCTTTTTTTTTTTTTTTTTTTTTTTCTTCTTTCTTTCTTTCTTTGGCCCTCTCTCCTTCCCGCCATGGCGGTTACGGCACCGCCTGCAGCGGCAGATTTTTTGCGCCCACACGCCTACTCCTACCACCATTAACCTTGCCCTGCCCTGCCCATCAACGTCGCAGTCGAACCGACGCTTGCCAACACACTGCCCACGTTCCTTTCTCTTTTCGGCCTACGCCCATTACGCGCCGCCGCCACAGCACCTTCCCTTCCCACAACACACCGACGTCATCACACGCACCCAAAACAGGGGCCACGACCGTGTTCCTCGCCCACTCCCATCCCGCACGGTACGCACATTCCCAACTACTACCGCGCACCCTCCCTTTCCAATCTGTGTGTCTCTGTGTCTGTGTCCTGTCCGCGCGTGACGCCTCTCAACATCCGCCGTCCCCCGTCCCCCGTCCCGTTTTCACCCCCATGCCGTCGTCGCGCCGCCTCCTCCCCGTCCACCGCCGCCCCTGGCCGCCCCGCACCACACCATACACCGCTGCTTGTCCCGGCCGTTGCCACCAAAGGCGCCGACCGCAAACGCGCCACGCCGCAGCCCCCGTGCGTCTCGCGCTCGCTTGCATCTCCGTGCCGACGCTGCCTCTCTTCCCACTCGCACTCGACCTCGACAACACAGTCTTTGGCTCCGCCACTGCGTGTTCCGGTGGTACGCACGCTGCAACACGTATGTATTCATTACCAGAGCGATGGCGAGGCATGACAGCATCTCTGTCTGACCAGAGAGTTCTTTATCGCTGCTAGTCGGCGCTTGGACCGCGCCAGACGACAGTAGTGGCACGCACCGGGTCGCCAGGAACAGTTGTTATATATATTGTAGCGCGAGTCGGGAGAGGTAGTAGTCGGTCGACAGTAGTAGCGGGTGGACGGTTGTACTGAGCGGGCGTCGGCGGCGTGCTCTGCTCGTCTCGCGACTCTGGTCACGGTTCGGGACGATGTATAGTATATTGTGTTATAATCAAAAAGGTGGTGTGACGCTGCATTGCGCAAATCTGATAACGTATGTTCATTGTACTTATTTTGTTCAACAACAAAAGCCCCACTATTACTGTTTTTCTAAAGTAACTTTTGTCTCTTAACGAAAAACATTCACTTTTTAAAGACTACGTCCTATGGCATTTCCCTCCAAGGAGTGCAATTAATTACCAGCCAGCACTCATTCATTGCACACAGCTGTGTAAGGGGTATCTACAATTGAGGAGCGGATATAAATGCAATTTTTTTTTTGTTTTTTTTTCTTTTGTGTGTGTGTTGTAACCTCCCAGCAAAATTTAAAATAATGGACAATGTTATTTACGGATGCTAATGGACATTGCGCTAATTGTAACCTCGCCCACAATGAGAGGTATTGAAAATGGCAACAAAAATGTGAAATTCGCAATCTGACTCAAATATAAAGTCTTCACACAACATTTAAAAAAGTCCGTTCAGTGACAAGAAACTTCAATTAAACCGAAATATCGGTCTTTGGCCCTGTGCAAAACAATCAGAATTAAAGTCTTACCTCCGAATAAATGGATGTCACATTTCTGCTCTGGTTGTTGCGCAGCGCTTGGAGGAACTGCATTGCAAATAATAATATTCTCTCTTTTTTTTTGTGATTTTAGTGACATTTTTCTTCAAAGAAGTGGAATGAAATGTGAAGTGCAACGAACTCTTTAGTTCAATAAAAAATTAAATGTTTGAAAAATGCTTTTGAAATAAAAATTATTATTGGGGAACTTGTTGGAGAATAATTACAATAAATACAATTTTTCATTATCTAATGATTATATTAATTAACAGTATACCTTATTCACCATCTTGACCAGTGTTGCCGACCGCCTACATCACAACAACCGCACTCGGCTGCTACTACTGACCGACCGCTCTGCATGACGACTATTAGCGTACTGCACGCGACGACTACTGACTGACTGACTGACTGACTGAGAACCGCTCGCAACACTCGCGCAGTCCAGCGCAAACTCTCTGGTCACAGATGCTACAATGTCTCGCCATCGCTACTATGTTACATACGTGTTTCAGTGTCTTTTTCATTGGGGTAACGATCTTTGGCTCTTTTTATTCTGAATACAGGGCCAAAGGTCAACGCTGCTGCCCTTATACAATTTATCAGGTTTCATTATGTCTGTTGCAATGTTACATACGGTTCACTCTTTCATTAATATTATCGTTGGGTTTGTTTTGTAGGGACGTTAACATTCTGGCACATTTTTATTATCATCGGACTCTCTGCTATTTGTGCAGGGAGGTTATGCCTGGGTCCATTTCCATTTCCATTTACATTTTAATATTGATAGACTTTTTGTTTTCTTTTTTGTTTCTTGTTGTTTTTCCTTCTTTTTTTTTGTTTTGTTTTTCCCGCTCTCACCACCACCGCCGCATCACGCCTTCCGTTTTCTTGGTTTCTTTTCTGTTCTTCAACTGCTTCAACATCACCGCGCCCCATTTCCACACCACAGCCATCAGCCTCCAAGACGGGCGGGCGCAGTGTGCCATTTCCGGCGCACAAGCACACCCGTACGGTACTCTCCTCGCCCCCACGCCACCAACAACACAGCGACCACGCGGCTTTCAGGCATGGCACGGCATGGCACGGCACGGCACGGCACGGCACCGGCGAAATGCGCCGCCCCCGCCCCTCCGCGCATCCGTCCGTCTCGCCACGTTCACTGACAGCCGCGTCTGCGGCTACACCACGACAACCACAACACAACACCGCTCCCCTCCCTGGCAACTCACATTGTTTTTCTCCTCCTCTTTTGCACAAACCACAACGCCGAGCACAGGCGCAAGCCACCCACACCCCGCGCCCCTCCCCGTCCCGTCTTTGGCCGCCGCTCCTCGTTTCCTCGTTTGCCCCCTCCCATCTCCCGAAATGCCATGCCAGCAGCGTTACGCATGCCCCTCCCCTGTCCACACAACACTACCGCCTAACGAACAGCCACATCCAGGGCACGCCCACCTCCAAACACTGCCAATTCACGGACGCACGCACACACACACACACACACACACACACACACACACACTCACTTTCTCGACACCTTTCTGTACGGAGGGTGCGTCATCTCGACCGTGACAGAGTGACGGCAACTATCGACGATCCATTTCCCCCCACTGGTAAAACATGTCCACTAACACCTACATACATCATTCAAGTACACAGACAATAGCATACACACAATGGGAGGGCACACGAACATGGACGGCACGGCACTGTCATACACTCTTCCTCAGAACCATATCAACAAACGTTACGTACATCCGGGAAAGCGAAAGCGAACGCGAAAGCGAAAGCGAAAGCAAAAGCAAAGGCAAAGCCCAATGCAGCCGTCAAAGGTAACGTTCACCACGGCAGACACTTGCAGCCGCGCCGCCGTTAAACGCATTTCAGTGCGGCTCCAATACGCCTCCGACACGGGAACGTTCCGTTGCTCTACGAATGCGTTTCTCCCCTTTTTCCCTTCCTCTCTCTTTTGCCCCCCCTCCTTGCACTCTTGCCTCATTCCTCACGTTCTGCCCAGACATTCCGACCGATCAAAGTCAACCTTTCGTTACCGTTCTCAGCGCGACGGTGTACAACAGTATGACGGGTGTGCCCAAGACTTCGGGTTCAGTTGCGTGACGCCGGTCTATCGCGCCGATCGACAGTTACTCAGGGGGCGACGGATCGGACCACGTCACCGACACACAAAACACTTTCAAACAAACAAATACATACCGGATGGACACAGACAAACACGTGTACAGACATTCGCCAAACAAACGACCGCCGCCGCCGCCGTCGTCGTCTAGCGTGCATCTTGAATGACGACATCGGTGTGCGTGCGTCGTACGCAATCAGTCAGACACGGCTATCAAACATCAGAGTCGAATGGTACATCATCGTGCGTGTCGCCGTACACGTACAGTACAATACAACAACAATGCGTCTTAATGGCACGTTCATTTCAACGTCACTCACACACCTCCACGCTGCAGTTACGTCGCACCATTGTCAAACTCGGCGTACAGCAAAGGGAATAGTGGGCGGCAAAAAAAACCAAACAAAAACACTTCACATTTCACCCTCGCCATGTATGATGTGCAAAAAAAACAAACCCGCAAACGGCCGTCGTTACGGTGACACAAAAGTCGCCGATCGCACTGTCCCCCCTCGCAGACGGGTAACACACACACCCCAACAACACCAATGGGTCAAAAACCACGCCAACGAGGCGTGCCACCATTCCACGCCACGGCGACCAACCTCGTGGCCGTACCCCGCGCAACACGCTTTGACGCGCCCCCCCACCCACAATCAAAATGCACACATACATCACAGCCGTCCACACAAACAACAACAACAATTCCGCCCTTCCCGCAAAAGGCAAGTTGGTGGCCCTGAAAAGGGCCGTTTTGCCGCTCTCGCAACGGAGGAGCCTTCTCCATCCTTCCTTCCATTCCAGAGCCACCTCCTTACTTGGAGCTCGTGTACTTGGTCACCGCCTTCGTGCCCTCGCTCACGGCGTGCTTGGCCAGCTCGCCAGGCAGCAACAGCCGCACAGCGGTCTGGATCTCGCGGGACGTGATGGTCGAGCGCTTGTTGTAGTGCGCCAGGCGAGAAGCCTCGGCCGCAATGCGCTCGAAAATGTCGTTCACGAAGCTGTTCATGATGCTCATCGCCTTCGACGAGATGCCCGTGTCAGGGTGCACCTGCTTCAGCACCTTGTAGATGTAGATGGCATAGCTCTCCTTCCTCTTGCGCTTCTTCTTCTTGTCGCCCTTCGAAATGTTCTTCTGCGCCTTGCCAGCCTTCTTGGCGGCCTTCCCGCTAGTCTTGGGCGGCATCTCGAACCAACGTACGGCAGCAGCAACACCAGTAGCAAGCGCTCCGCTCTAGTCAGCGTCTCCCCACACAGTGGCACCCGCCGCCAGCCGCCGCCGCACCTTTACCAGCTCGCCCTGTTGCGGCCGCCGACCAATGGGGCGCGCGCGCAACCGGCCGCCGCACCCGAGCCCATAAAGCACCCCCACCCCGGCTGCGCCGGCACGCACTCCGCTGCTCGACTCGCTGCCGCTCGCACCGGTCGTTTTCGTTTCCGTTTCGTGTGCACCGTCGCTAGCCCATCGCCATGTCCGGACGCGGAAAGGGAGGCAAAGTCAAGGGCAAGTCAAAGTCCCGCTCAAGCAGGGCTGGGCTCCAGTTCCCGGTCGGCAGAATCCACCGCCTCCTGCGCAAGGGAAACTACGCAGAGCGCGTCGGCGCCGGGGCGCCCGTCTACCTCGCCGCCGTCATGGAGTACCTCGCGGCTGAGGTGCTCGAGCTGGCCGGAAACGCGGCCCGCGACAACAAGAAGACGCGCATCATCCCGCGCCACCTGCAGCTTGCCATCCGCAACGACGAGGAGCTCAACAAGCTCCTGTCGGGCGTCACCATCGCACAGGGTGGTGTCCTGCCCAACATCCAGGCCGTCCTGCTGCCAAAGAAGACCGAGAAGAAGGCCTAAAGGAGGCCAGGCAATCGCAGCGCCGCGTGCTCCCCTGCACGCAACGCGCTTTGCCGGCTCGGCCCACAACAATCGGCCCTTTTCAGGGCCACCACACAAACCTACGTCCAAAGCAAAATTGCAGTCGTCCTCGCCGCACCTTGTTTTGTTTTAACTTTGCACTGTCACAGCACAGCCGCCGCCGGCGCACGTCCGCCATCTTGTCGCCCACACAGCCCGTGTGGCCCAACACACACACACACACACACACACATTTTGCACGGTCGCAGTCGCCTTCCAAACCGACAACGGCAGCAATAATGACCATTGTTAAAGGGAGGCGTGTCGACACACCGCCCTCCACTCCCGCGCGCAACGGCCGTCGACACGAACGAAACAGCTGATCCGGCCGCCTATGCCCACACGCCTTGCCTCGGAAACCCCAACGCCGCCGCAAACAAACACACAGAGCCAAACCACGCAAGCAAATAATCACCGCCTCTCGCACAACAACACACAGCCCGCCATCTCCGTCGCGATCGATACAAAGACACACAAACGAAGCAGCTCCACACACAGCCAGCCACATGACACGTTTCCTTTCCTTCTCCCCTCCCAGTCACATCACGTCGCTCAAACGGAAAGAAAGAAAGAAACAAACAAACAACACAGCGCACACACGCAGCAACAACACAGACTCTTTCGCACTTTTCAACTTCCGAACAGTGTGGTGGCCCTGAAAAGGGCCGTTTTCTAGTCTCTCCCACCCACAAGCACGGCCGCGGGAAGGCCAGCGCCCGCTGCGACGCAGCCTAACCGCCGAAACCGTACAGGGTGCGCCCCTGCCTCTTCAGGGCGTACACCACGTCCATGGCCGTCACAGTCTTGCGCTTGGCGTGCTCAGTGTACGTCACCGCGTCGCGGATCACGTTCTCCAGGAACACCTTCAGCACCCCGCGGGTCTCCTCGTAGATCAGACCAGAGATGCGCTTCACGCCGCCCCTGCGAGCCAGGCGGCGGATGGCGGGCTTCGTGATGCCCTGGATGTTGTCGCGCAACACCTTGCGGTGCCGCTTGGCGCCACCCTTGCCGAGCCCCTTTCCTCCCTTGCCGCGGCCTGTCATCCTTCCTTCCTCGGGCAAAGCAAAACGTGCACAAACAGCGGCTGCAGCGGCTGGCGAGTCGGCTACGGTCTGCGCCCAGCGCGCCCGCCGCCCCCCTATATAGACTCTGGCCCGCCCTCCCCCCACCACGCGCAACCGAGGGCATATAAGCGCAGCACGGAGGCGCGCGGGCCCGTTGTCAAGGCAGCACCGGACGCCGCGCCACACCTAACGTCCACGCACGCCGCTCCGCTACCGCTACCGCCATGGCCCGCACAAAGCAAACGGCCCGCAAGTCCACCGGCGGAAAGGCGCCGCGCAAACAGCTCGCCACCAAGGCGGCGAGGAAGAGCGCGCCCGCCACCGGAGGCGTCAAGAAGCCCCACCGCTACAGGCCGGGCACCGTCGCCCTGCGAGAAATCAGGCGCTACCAGAAGAGCACAGAGCTGCTCATCCGCAAGCTGCCATTCCAGCGCCTAGTGCGCGAGATCGCCCAGGACTTCAAGACCGACCTGCGCTTCCAGAGCTCCGCAGTCATGGCCCTGCAGGAGGCCAGCGAGGCCTACCTCGTCGGCCTCTTCGAAGACACCAACCTGTGCGCAATCCACGCCAAGCGCGTCACCATCATGCCCAAGGACATCCAGCTCGCGCGCCGCATCCGCGGCGAGCGCGCCTAAACCGCGCCGCGGCACCGCACCGCACAAACAAAAACGGCCCTTTTCAGGGCCACTAACATCTCTCCGTCGCGAGCAAACTTTGTCGGTCGCCTGCCTCTCGCCCCGCAACCCAAAAACAAAAACCACCACTTCCCGTCCGTCCGCCACACCCGCTCACTCTGCCTGCCTGCTAGCAGCGCGCAACAATCACACATCATCCCTCCCCGGCGCTCAAAGCGCACAATACCCAACGGCCGACGTCACACCGCACGGGTGGCTGGCCGGCCGCCGCTTTCGTTTCGAAAACAAAAAAAACCCGCACTCCACTCCGACGCGCTCGCTCGCTCTACACGCCACCGAAATCCCCGCCGACTCCTTCCGCATCTCAACGTGCCCCCCGTTGCAAAACATAACACACACACACACACAAAGGAACAAAACAAAGACCAGACACGACTCGACAAGACAGACATCCGAGAAGAACGAACGCAGGCAAGCCAACCAACGTATTCAAACTAAACAACGTGACAGAAAACCAACCGTCGGCCGCCGCCACAAACACGGCGACAATCAACCACGACAACAACAACAACAACAACAACAACAACACCGCTTACCGCTACCGCCGCCCACACCCGCCACCGACCCCCGCAATCCAACCACCACGGCACGCAAACAGCATCCCCACGGGCATACAGACAGACACCCACACCAAACGCAACACGACAATCAAAACCTTCCCCGACGTGCTTTGATGGCCCTGAGAAGGGCCGTTTTTTTTGGGCCGCGCGTCTCTTGCGCGCCACTAGACGACGACGGGGGGTGGGGACGACGGAGTCAAGCGCCAAACCCTTCCTTTCCCCCATCTCTTTCTCCTCTACTCTACTTCTTCTTCTTGGGCGAAGCCTTCGCCTTAGACGGCGTCGTCGCCTTCTTCGGGCGCGGCGCCTTCGGCTTCTTCGTCGGAACCTTGGCGGCCTTCTTCGCCTTCGACGGCGACTTGGCCTTGGCCGGCTTGGCCGCAGCCGCCTTCTTCGCACCCGCGGGAGCGGCCGACGCCGCAGACGCCTTCTTGGCGGCGCCCGCCTTCCGACCGGTCGCCGCCTTCACGCCACCAGCCTTCTTTGCGCCGGCCGCACGGGCGCCCTTCTTCTCCTTGCTGGCCGGAGCGGCGCGCTTCTTCTTGGCACCGCCAGCACGAGCCTTGCCGCCCTCGGCCGCCCCCCCGCCGCCGGCGCCGGCAAGCTTGAACGAGCCGGACGCGCCCTTCCCCTTCGTCTGCACCAGCTCGCCCGCCACGACGGCCGACTTGAGGTACTTCTTGATAAACGGCGCCAGCTTCTCCGCGTCCAGCTTGTAGTGCGCGGCTATGTACTTCTTGATCGCCTGCAGCGACGACCCGCCGCGCTCCTTCAGACTCTTGATGGCGGCCGTCACCATCTCAGAGGTGCGCGGGTGCGCAGGCTTGGCGCGCGGCTTCTTCGCAGACGACGCAGACTTGGCCTTCTTCGTAGTGCCGGTGGCGGCGGGTGCCGCAGCAGTCTCGTTCGTAGCCGCCTGATCTGCCATTTCGACGACGCGCGTAACACACAGCGAGAGCGAGCGGGACGGCAGGCACGCAAGCACAGCACAGCAGCAGAGCAGAGAATCATTTTTTTTTTTTTTTTTTTTTTTTTTTTTTTTTTTTTTTTTTTTTTTTTTTACCTGTGTGGTGTCGTTGCCGAAGTGCTACCGCCTTTGGCGGCTGGACTTCCAAGGGTGAGAGGTAGGTTTGTACATCTTTATTGTTATCTTTTGTAGGACTTTGGGCTCACAGGGGTCCTTTTTGCCCTACATACCTTTGCTTCACTTTTCATTGTGTTGTGAGGGCCCTGGGGACCTTGACTTTATGCCATGGTTCAGGTTGGGTGGTTGCTATTCCTTCGAGTTGTCTCGTTGATACCCTTAAGTCGTCTATTTTGTTGATGAGACGCTGGACGTGTAGTTGGATTACTTGATCTATTGTTGAGACTTGCAGTTCATCATGTAAAGATATAATTCGGGACCACCTGGGCGCTTTGAGAATGATTCTTAGACACCGGTTTTGTAGTCGTTGTAGTTTGCGGATGTTGGTGGTGGATGTGATTCCCCACGTAGCGCAGCCATATAGCATCATCGGGAGTATTGTTGCGCGGTAGATGCGTAGCTTCGTAGCTACGTTTAGGTCAGTGCTTGCTAAGAAGGGGTATAGTCCATGGATGGCGCGAATGATTTTGAGGCTTTTGTCGTTGATGTGGGCTGAGAATGTGAGTTTATGGTCCAGGGTGACCCCTAAATATTTCGTCGTGGTGGACCATTCGATGGCGTGGTCATTGATCTGGAGGCGGCGGTGAAGAATCGGTCTCCGTCGAGTGAAAAGTATGGCCTTTGTCTTGAGTGCGTTGATAGTGATTTTATTATCAGTTGCCCACAAAAGGAGGATATCGATCTGGTGTTGTAAGCGGGTGATGGCTGTATCTAATGAACGGCTGCTGGTAAGGAGAGCCGTATCATCGGCGAACTGTGCTAGCATGATGTTCGGCAGTTTGGGCATGTCATTTACGTAGATGGTGAACAGGATGGGAGAGAGTACCGATCCTTGCGGTATACCGTCGGAGAGATGTTTGGTGTCTGAGTGTTGGTCGGCCTGTTGGACGTAAAAACGGCGGTCGGTCAGGAAGCTGTCGATAATCTTGATGTAACAGTTGGGGATGTCGGTGGTGTTCCGGAGTTTACTTATGAGCTTCTCTCGCCACACTTTGTCAAATGCTTGTTGAACATCCAGGAAAATGGCTGCTGTGTAGTGGTTTAGATTAATTTGGTTTGTGAGGTGTTCCGAGATCCGGAGCAGCTGGATTTCGGCGGAAAGTTTGGGTTGAAAGGCAAATTGGTCTGGTCGAATGACGTCATTTTCCAAGAGGGGCGGCTTGATGCGGGCCAAGATGACACGTTCGAACGTTTTGCCCATCGTGGAAAGGAGACTGATTGGTCGGTGGTGCGCAGGCTGAAGTGGGTCCTTACCCGGTTTCGGGATGGGTATGATCTTGGCCAGTTTCCATTGTGGTGGGAAATGTTCCTTCAGCAGGCATTCGTTGAGTATTCTCGTTAATAGCACTAGTGGTTTCCGTGGGAGATGCTTCAGATGGTCGTTCGAAATTCCGTCAGGTCCGGGGGCAGATGTGGAGTGTAATTTCCTGAGTATGCGGCGAATTTCTCCTGGAGACGTCAGTTCTGGCCGGTCTCCGCTGGGGTGTTGTCTTATGTGGTGTGCCTCTGCCCGAGTGCGTGCGTCCTCTTCGTCGTCGTTGTTAAAGTCAGCAAAATTTAGTCGTGATTGCGTTTCGTAAGTTTCCGCAAAGAGTTCTGCCTTTTGAAGGTTGTCAAATACGAGGTTGGTGCCATCCGTGAGCGCCGTTTTTGGTGTCCTGGGTTTCTTGATATTACGGATGAGTGCCCATTCATCACGCGATAGGTGTTGAATTTGTGCCATTCGGTCCTCCCACAGTTCGGCGCGCCATTCCTTGCAACGCCACGTCAGTTCTCTGGATAGCTGGTGCATTTCGCGTCTATATGCTGGGTGGCGAGTTTGTTGCCATTTTTTACGGGCTCGATTTTTCAAGTATTTCAAATCTTGCAGTGCTGGCGGGAGTGGTTCGCGGTATGGAGTCGAGAAGAGTAACTTCGTGGAGGCCTGGTGGGCGGCCTTCTTGATTTTCGAGGTCAGACGAGTTATGGCGTCATCGAGTTGCTCCGGAGTTGCTAATGGCTCCGTGGGGCGCACGTTGTTGTTTAGCCACCTTGCGAAGGATAACCAATCTGTGGAGACTTTTGTTTTCGGTGGCAAAATTGGAAGAGCTCCAGACAGTGTTCCGAGAACAGGTTGGTGGTCAGAAGTCAAGTCATTGACCGTTTTGAGTGACAGGTCGGGATTTACATTTTTGATTATGGCCACGTCTAGGACGTCTGGCTGGTGGCGTGTAATAGTAGGCAGGTAGGTTGGTTCTTCAGGTCCTTGGGTGAAAGCTTGGAGTCGAGTTTCATCACAAGGCCCAGCCAGTGTCGCGGGCGGGCGCGGACGGCCGAGAGAGCGGCCGCCACTCTGCGCGCCGCCGCGCCGCGCCTCCCGCGCTTGCTACCGCCCAACGTCCGACAGCCTGTGCGGAGCAGCCCCAAACCTGCGCCACAACCGCCCGCGCCTTTCAAACCACCGAGGATGGGGCTACACACAGCCACACCACAGTCGCCAACCAGTCGCCACGGCAGCGCCGCAAACCACGGCCAAACTGCAGCTACCGCGCGCTACAGCCTGGGTCGGCCCGCCGAGAATCGCCGCCCCCGCCCAAATGCCGCCCCCACAGCCCCAGCCGACGACCCGCCACAATGGCCAAACCTTCGGCAAAACTCCCACACCGTCGCCGCGGCAGCCCGGCCAGCGCGGCCGGCGCCACAGCCACACAAGCCGAGGCGTGCGGCGATGACGGCCGTGCAAACGCGCCTCCGCCGCCCCATCGCCTTCCGTCGCCCTCCCGCCGTTTCCCGATCGGCCCGCAGCCGTCGGGCCACATCGCGCGCCGTCCTCCTCCTCTCGCCCGCCAACATTCACAGCCGTTTCTCAACAATTGCCCGCCGCAAACGGACGCCGCCTGCGCAACAGGCGCCGCCGCCCCTCGCCGCTTCCGACCCAACCCCTCGACCGAGGCAAACCGCAATCCGAATCTACAGACCAACCCAATCTGCCGTCAAGCACACACGACAGCCGACCTTACACGTTACGCGTTACACATTACGTTTACACGTCTACGTTAGGTTAGGTTAGGTTAGGTGGACGTGGGTTAGGTTAAGGGGACTTGGGTTAGGTTAAGCGTCAAACTTAGGTTAAGCATTCAAACACGTCAGGCGTCAGAGGTTAGGTTAGGTTAGGTTAGGTTAGGTTACACGTTAGGTTAAGGGGTCAGTGCTAGGTTAAGAAGCGTCAAACGTAGGTTAAAAAAGCGTTCAAACGTGAGGCGTGAGCCGGACAGCTTACCTTACGTAGACGTTAGGGGCTCACAGGCTGAGCTCACCTCGCCACACCACAGGTTAGGTTCGGTTCGCTCGGCTCAGCGTAAAGCGCCGAGGTCAGGGTTACGTTCGTTCACCTTCGGGCGCCACACTTTCGGTTGAAAGGTCGCGACGGGACGACGTCGGCAGGCACGCCGCAAACGAACAAAAACGTACAGACGACGTCGGAAACCGCCGACAGACGGGGGAGCAGCACGACCACGACCAGACACCGAGCGCGAACGAGACACACGCGAACCACCCCCACCGGCCAAAGGGCACCACACAACAACCCAGAGCACCACGTGTCGACACCAGAGCAACCCGCCGCTCACGCGACATGGGCTGGCACCGAAGGGCAACCGCCCGCAACTGCGCTTTCCGCGCCGGCCCGGATGCACGTCGTGCTACAACAACACCACTACCGTACACAGCCGCTGTTCACAACATCACTATCAATGGCGCGCCCGCGGCTCGCCGCCGTCGCAGTCGCAGCCCCAACGCCAGCACTTTTGCACCACCATTCACACGCACCGCAACACAGCTCGCCGACACAGCCGAACAAAACAAACACCACACAACAACAGCAACAACGCCGCCGCCTCTACTTGTGCCGGCGACCCACCCCGCCGATGGCGCACCTTTCGCCAGCCGGCAATCGACACACACGCACCCACCCACCGGGGCCCAGTGCAAAAAAAAACACACAAAAACAAAAAAACCAAACAACACAAACGACACGGGAAGCGCACACCGCCACTTCGCGCGCACGCCACCAACCAGTCGTCGTCTCAAAATAACAAACACAAACAAAATAAACTAACAACTAGGGCAACACAAAACAAAAACGCCTCGCACGAACCGCCCACAAAAAGGACAAGCACACGCACAGCCTCTGCTGACGACCACGACGCAGCGGCACGCTGCTCCTGTCCCGCGCCCCGCGCCCCACTCGATTCACAACTCACGCGACACCGTCAACGACGGGCTCGCTTCCCGCAACCTACCACCTTTCCGCCACGACGCACAGCCCCAGCCAGCCCCACCCGACGACGCCCGTGGCAACGACTGCACTTTCACCACCGCCTCCCCCTTCCCCCCCCCCCAAAACACACACACACACACACACACAGCCAGCCAAAAACGCACTCGCGACCCACACATGCACGTGCATCGGCACACGCCAACCAGTCAACGTCGACAACCACACGCAAGGCTCGAAACGAAACCGGCGTCCTTCCACGTTGCCATCACGCTACGCGACACAAGACACAAGGAACCAACACAACAGCCGGCCCCACTAATTCCCACTCTCACGCCGCAAAAAGCACACCGAAACCGCCAAACGCACGCACATTCCCCTTCGCACTGACACCACCGACCGGCTCGCTACCACACACCTCTCGGCAGCCGTTTCACGCCAATTCGCCACACAGTCGACAAGCGCCCGCCCTGTACGGCACACGCAACGACGCAGCGCAGCAAAGGGCGCCCGCAACACATACCTCTCCGCCGCCCGACGCGCCAACCGCCACACCACACCGCCAGCCACTCGCAAATTGTGCACTGCCACCAGCCACACGTCCAACACGCCGCGCCGCCTCCGGCCACCCGCCAGGGGGCGCTCACGTCCGCGACAACAGCGCGGCCCGCCGGGCCGGGCCGAACCGAACCGAACCGAGCCGCCGCTGCTCTGCACTCGGCACGGCCACACCCTGCTGCAGACCGGGCTCGTCTCTCTGTACGCGTCTGCCTGCGCATCAACACAACACGACCTTTTATATTTTTTTTTTTCCTCTCTACCGCCATCCCTTCTTCTCGCGTTTTACTCGTTGTTGCAGCAGCGGCGCCACACCTACACATCCACAGCCCCAGCCGAGCCGGCCTCACCTCAGGGCCCGCCGCCAGCGTCTCCTCCTCGGGCACAGGTGCGGTGCTGTGGCCGCCCATCCAACCGCATTGCTGGCCGTCCAGCCACCAGGCGTTCCCACTGCCGCGAGCCACGCCGCGCACCGACCCTGCTGCAGAAAACGAAGCATAGCCAGAGACCGACCGATACACAAAGCAAGCCGTCGCCTCGCCTCTTGTCCTTCCTGCCTTCCTTCCGCCCCCGCCCTTCTCACACCACCGCCTCTCCACTTTCGCCCCCCCCCCCCCCCCTCCTTTTTTTTTTTTTTTTTTTTTTCTTCTTTCTTTCTTTCTTTGGCCCTCTCTCCTTCCCGCCATGGGGGTTACGGCACCGCCTGCAGCGGCAGATTTTTTGCGCCCACACGCCTACTCCTACCACCATTAACCTTGCCCTGCCCTGCCCATCAACGTCGCAGTCGAACCGACGCTTGCCAACACACTGCCCACGTTCCTTTCTCTTTTCGGCCTACGCCCATTACGCGCCGCCGCCACAGCACCTTCCCTTCCCACAACACACCGACGTCATCACACGCACCCAAAACAGGGGCCACGACCGTGTTCCTCGCCCACTCCCATCCCGCACGGTACGCACATTCCCAACTACTACCGCGCACCCTCCCTTTCCAATCTGTGTGTCTCTGTGTCTGTGTCCTGTCCGCGCGTGACGCCTCTCAACATCCGCCGTCCCCCGTCCCCCGTCCCGTTTTCGCCCCCATGCCGTCGTCGCGCCGCCTCCTCCCCGTCCACCGCCGCCCCTGTCCGCCCCGCACCACACCATACACCGCTGCTTGTCCCGGCCGTTGCCACCAAAGGCGCCGACCGCAAACGCGCCACGCCGCAGCCCCCGTGCGTCTCGCGCTCGCTTGCATCTCCGTGCCGACGCTGCCTCTCTTCCCACTCGCACTCGACCTCGACAACACAGTCTTTGGCTCCGCCACTGCGTGTTCCGGTGGTACGCACGCTGCAACACGTATGTATTCATTACCAGAGCGATGGCGAGGCATGACAGCATCTCTGTCTGACCAGAGAGTTCTTTATCGCTGCTAGTCGGCGCTTGGACCGCGCCAGACGACAGTAGTGGCACGCACCGGGTCGCCAGGAACAGTTGTTATATATATTGTAGCGCGAGTCGGGAGAGGTAGTAGTCGGTCGACAGTAGTAGCGGGTGGACGGTTGTACTGAGCGGGCGTCGGCGGCGTGCTCTGCTCGTCTCGCGACTCTGGTCACGGTTCGGGACGATGTATAGTATATTGTGTTATAATCAAAAAGGTGGTGTGACGCTGCATTGCGCAAATCTGATAACGTATGTTCATTGTACTTATTTTGTTCAACAACAAAAGCCCCACTATTACTGTTTTTCTAAAGTAACTTTTGTCTCTTAACGAAAAACATTCACTTTTTAAAGACTACGTCCTATGGCATTTCCCTCCAAGGAGTGCAATTAATTACCAGCCAGCACTCATTCATTGCACACAGCTGTGTAAGGGGTATCTACAATTGAGGAGCGGATATAAATGCAATTTTTTTTTTGTTTTTTTTTCTTTTGTGTGTGTGTTGTAACCTCCCAGCAAAATTTAAAATAATGGACAATGTTATTTACGGATGCTAATGGACATTGCGCTAATTGTAACCTCGCCCACAATGAGAGGTATTGAAAATGGCAACAAAAATGTGAAATTCGCAATCTGACTCAAATATAAAGTCTTCACACAACATTTAAAAAAGTCCGTTCAGTGACAAGAAACTTCAATTAAACCGAAATATCGGTCTTTGGCCCTGTGCAAAACAATCAGAATTAAAGTCTTACCTCCGAATAAATGGATGTCACATTTCTGCTCTGGTTGTTGCGCAGCGCTTGGAGGAACTGCATTGCAAATAATAATATTCTCTCTTTTTTTTTGTGATTTTAGTGACATTTTTCTTCAAAGAAGTGGAATGAAATGTGAAGTGCAACGAACTCTTTAGTTCAATAAAAAATTAAATGTTTGAAAAATGCTTTTGAAATAAAAATTATTATTGGGGAACTTGTTGGAGAATAATTACAATAAATACAATTTTTCATTATCTAATGATTATATTAATTAACAGTATACCTTATTCACCATCTTGACCAGTGTTGCCGACCGCCTACATCACAACAACCGCACTCGGCTGCTACTACTGACCGACCGCTCTGCATGACGACTATTAGCGTACTGCACGCGACGACTACTGACTGACTGACTGACTGACTGAGAACCGCTCGCAACACTCGCGCAGTCCAGCGCAAACTCTCTGGTCACAGATGCTACAATGTCTCGCCATCGCTACTATGTTACATACGTGTTTCAGTGTCTTTTTCATTGGGGTAACGATCTTTGGCTCTTTTTATTCTGAATACAGGGCCAAAGGTCAACGCTGCTGCCCTTATACAATTTATCAGGTTTCATTATGTCTGTTGCAATGTTACATACGGTTCACTCTTTCATTAATATTATCGTTGGGTTTGTTTTGTAGGGACGTTAACATTCTGGCACATTTTTATTATCATCGGACTCTCTGCTATTTGTGCAGGGAGGTTATGCCTGGGTCCATTTCCATTTCCATTTACATTTTAATATTGATAGACTTTTTGTTTTCTTTTTTGTTTCTTGTTGTTTTTCCTTCTTTTTTTTTGTTTTGTTTTTCCCGCTCTCACCACCACCGCCGCATCACGCCTTCCGTTTTCTTGGTTTCTTTTCTGTTCTTCAACTGCTTCAACATCACCGCGCCCCATTTCCACACCACAGCCATCAGCCTCCAAGACGGGCGGGCGCAGTGTGCCATTTCCGGCGCACAAGCACACCCGTACGGTACTCTCCTCGCCCCCACGCCACCAACAACACAGCGACCACGCGGCTTTCAGGCATGGCACGGCATGGCACGGCACGGCACGGCACGGCACCGGCGAAATGCGCCGCCCCCGCCCCTCCGCGCATCCGTCCGTCTCGCCACGTTCACTGACAGCCGCGTCTGCGGCTACACCACGACAACCACAACACAACACCGCTCCCCTCCCTGGCAACTCACATTGTTTTTCTCCTCCTCTTTTGCACAAACCACAACGCCGAGCACAGGCGCAAGCCACCCACACCCCGCGCCCCTCCCCGTCCCGTCTTTGGCCGCCGCTCCTCGTTTCCTCGTTTGCCCCCTCCCATCTCCCGAAATGCCATGCCAGCAGCGTTACGCATGCCCCTCCCCTGTCCACACAACACTACCGCCTAACGAACAGCCACATCCAGGGCACGCCCACCTCCAAACACTGCCAATTCACGGACGCACGCACACACACACACACACACACACACACACACACACACTCACTTTCTCGACACCTTTCTGTACGGAGGGTGCGTCATCTCGACCGTGACAGAGTGACGGCAACTATCGACGATCCATTTCCCCCCACTGGTAAAACATGTCCACTAACACCTACATACATCATTCAAGTACACAGACAATAGCATACACACAATGGGAGGGCACACGAACATGGACGGCACGGCACTGTCATACACTCTTCCTCAGAACCATATCAACAAACGTTACGTACATCCGGGAAAGCGAAAGCGAACGCGAAAGCGAAAGCGAAAGCAAAAGCAAAGGCAAAGCCCAATGCAGCCGTCAAAGGTAACGTTCACCACGGCAGACACTTGCAGCCGCGCCGCCGTTAAACGCATTTCAGTGCGGCTCCAATACGCCTCCGACACGGGAACGTTCCGTTGCTCTACGAATGCGTTTCTCCCCTTTTTCCCTTCCTCTCTCTTTTGCCCCCCCTCCTTGCACTCTTGCCTCATTCCTCACGTTCTGCCCAGACATTCCGACCGATCAAAGTCAACCTTTCGTTACCGTTCTCAGCGCGACGGTGTACAACAGTATGACGGGTGTGCCCAAGACTTCGGGTTCAGTTGCGTGACGCCGGTCTATCGCGCCGATCGACAGTTACTCAGGGGGCGACGGATCGGACCACGTCACCGACACACAAAACACTTTCAAACAAACAAATACATACCGGATGGACACAGACAAACACGTGTACAGACATTCGCCAAACAAACGACCGCCGCCGCCGCCGTCGTCGTCTAGCGTGCATCTTGAATGACGACATCGGTGTGCGTGCGTCGTACGCAATCAGTCAGACACGGCTATCAAACATCAGAGTCGAATGGTACATCATCGTGCGTGTCGCCGTACACGTACAGTACAATACAACAACAATGCGTCTTAATGGCACGTTCATTTCAACGTCACTCACACACCTCCACGCTGCAGTTACGTCGCACCATTGTCAAACTCGGCGTACAGCAAAGGGAATAGTGGGCGGCAAAAAAAACCAAACAAAAACACTTCACATTTCACCCTCGCCATGTATGATGTGCAAAAAAAACAAACCCGCAAACGGCCGTCGTTACGGTGACACAAAAGTCGCCGATCGCACTGTCCCCCCTCGCAGACGGGTAACACACACACCCCAACAACACCAATGGGTCAAAAACCACGCCAACGAGGCGTGCCACCATTCCACGCCACGGCGACCAACCTCGTGGCCGTACCCCGCGCAACACGCTTTGACGCGCCCCCCCACCCACAATCAAAATGCACACATACATCACAGCCGTCCACACAAACAACAACAACAATTCCGCCCTTCCCGCAAAAGGCAAGTTGGTGGCCCTGAAAAGGGCCGTTTTGCCGCTCTCGCAACGGAGGAGCCTTCTCCATCCTTCCTTCCATTCCAGAGCCACCTCCTTACTTGGAGCTCGTGTACTTGGTCACCGCCTTCGTGCCCTCGCTCACGGCGTGCTTGGCCAGCTCGCCAGGCAGCAACAGCCGCACAGCGGTCTGGATCTCGCGGGACGTGATGGTCGAGCGCTTGTTGTAGTGCGCCAGGCGAGAAGCCTCGGCCGCAATGCGCTCGAAAATGTCGTTCACGAAGCTGTTCATGATGCTCATCGCCTTCGACGAGATGCCCGTGTCAGGGTGCACCTGCTTCAGCACCTTGTAGATGTAGATGGCATAGCTCTCCTTCCTCTTGCGCTTCTTCTTCTTGTCGCCCTTCGAAATGTTCTTCTGCGCCTTGCCAGCCTTCTTGGCGGCCTTCCCGCTAGTCTTGGGCGGCATCTCGAACCAACGTACGGCAGCAGCAACACCAGTAGCAAGCGCTCCGCTCTAGTCAGCGTCTCCCCACACAGTGGCACCCGCCGCCAGCCGCCGCCGCACCTTTACCAGCTCGCCCTGTTGCGGCCGCCGACCAATGGGGCGCGCGCGCAACCGGCCGCCGCACCCGAGCCCATAAAGCACCCCCACCCCGGCTGCGCCGGCACGCACTCCGCTGCTCGACTCGCTGCCGCTCGCACCGGTCGTTTTCGTTTCCGTTTCGTGTGCACCGTCGCTAGCCCATCGCCATGTCCGGACGCGGAAAGGGAGGCAAAGTCAAGGGCAAGTCAAAGTCCCGCTCAAGCAGGGCTGGGCTCCAGTTCCCGGTCGGCAGAATCCACCGCCTCCTGCGCAAGGGAAACTACGCAGAGCGCGTCGGCGCCGGGGCGCCCGTCTACCTCGCCGCCGTCATGGAGTACCTCGCGGCTGAGGTGCTCGAGCTGGCCGGAAACGCGGCCCGCGACAACAAGAAGACGCGCATCATCCCGCGCCACCTGCAGCTTGCCATCCGCAACGACGAGGAGCTCAACAAGCTCCTGTCGGGCGTCACCATCGCACAGGGTGGTGTCCTGCCCAACATCCAGGCCGTCCTGCTGCCAAAGAAGACCGAGAAGAAGGCCTAAAGGAGGCCAGGCAATCGCAGCGCCGCGTGCTCCCCTGCACGCAACGCGCTTTGCCGGCTCGGCCCACAACAATCGGCCCTTTTCAGGGCCACCACACAAACCTACGTCCAAAGCAAAATTGCAGTCGTCCTCGCCGCACCTTGTTTTGTTTTAACTTTGCACTGTCACAGCACAGCCGCCGCCGGCGCACGTCCGCCATCTTGTCGCCCACACAGCCCGTGTGGCCCAACACACACACACACACACACACACATTTTGCACGGTCGCAGTCGCCTTCCAAACCGACAACGGCAGCAATAATGACCATTGTTAAAGGGAGGCGTGTCGACACACCGCCCTCCACTCCCGCGCGCAACGGCCGTCGACACGAACGAAACAGCTGATCCGGCCGCCTATGCCCACACGCCTTGCCTCGGAAACCCCAACGCCGCCGCAAACAAACACACAGAGCCAAACCACGCAAGCAAATAATCACCGCCTCTCGCACAACAACACACAGCCCGCCATCTCCGTCGCGATCGATACAAAGACACACAAACGAAGCAGCTCCACACACAGCCAGCCACATGACACGTTTCCTTTCCTTCTCCCCTCCCAGTCACATCACGTCGCTCAAACGGAAAGAAAGAAAGAAACAAACAAACAACACAGCGCACACACGCAGCAACAACACAGACTCTTTCGCACTTTTCAACTTCCGAACAGTGTGGTGGCCCTGAAAAGGGCCGTTTTCTAGTCTCTCCCACCCACAAGCACGGCCGCGGGAAGGCCAGCGCCCGCTGCGACGCAGCCTAACCGCCGAAACCGTACAGGGTGCGCCCCTGCCTCTTCAGGGCGTACACCACGTCCATGGCCGTCACAGTCTTGCGCTTGGCGTGCTCAGTGTACGTCACCGCGTCGCGGATCACGTTCTCCAGGAACACCTTCAGCACCCCGCGGGTCTCCTCGTAGATCAGACCAGAGATGCGCTTCACGCCGCCCCTGCGAGCCAGGCGGCGGATGGCGGGCTTCGTGATGCCCTGGATGTTGTCGCGCAACACCTTGCGGTGCCGCTTGGCGCCACCCTTGCCGAGCCCCTTTCCTCCCTTGCCGCGGCCTGTCATCCTTCCTTCCTCGGGCAAAGCAAAACGTGCACAAACAGCGGCTGCAGCGGCTGGCGAGTCGGCTACGGTCTGCGCCCAGCGCGCCCGCCGCCCCCCTATATAGACTCTGGCCCGCCCTCCCCCCACCACGCGCAACCGAGGGCATATAAGCGCAGCACGGAGGCGCGCGGGCCCGTTGTCAAGGCAGCACCGGACGCCGCGCCACACCTAACCTCCACGCACGCCGATCCGCTACCGCTACCGCCATGGCCCGCACAAAGCAAACGGCCCGCAAGTCCACCGGCGGAAAGGCGCCGCGCAAACAGCTCGCCACCAAGGCGGCGAGGAAGAGCGCGCCCGCCACCGGAGGCGTCAAGAAGCCCCACCGCTACAGGCCGGGCACCGTCGCCCTGCGAGAAATCAGGCGCTACCAGAAGAGCACAGAGCTGCTCATCCGCAAGCTGCCATTCCAGCGCCTAGTGCGCGAGATCGCCCAGGACTTCAAGACCGACCTGCGCTTCCAGAGCTCCGCAGTCATGGCCCTGCAGGAGGCCAGCGAGGCCTACCTCGTCGGCCTCTTCGAAGACACCAACCTGTGCGCAATCCACGCCAAGCGCGTCACCATCATGCCCAAGGACATCCAGCTCGCGCGCCGCATCCGCGGCGAGCGCGCCTAAACCGCGCCGCGGCACCGCACCGCACAAACAAAAACGGCCCTTTTCAGGGCCACTAACATCTCTCCGTCGCGAGCAAACTTTGTCGGTCGCCTGCCTCTCGCCCCGCAACCCAAAAACAAAAACCACCACTTCCCGTCCGTCCGCCACACCCGCTCACTCTGCCTGCCTGCTAGCAGCGCGCAACAATCACACATCATCCCTCCCCGGCGCTCAAAGCGCACAATACCCAACGGCCGACGTCACACCGCACGGGTGGCTGGCCGGCCGCCGCTTTCGTTTCGAAAACAAAAAAAACCCGCACTCCACTCCGACGCGCTCGCTCGCTCTACACGCCACCGAAATCCCCGCCGACTCCTTCCGCATCTCAACGTGCCCCCCGTTGCAAAACATAACACACACACACACACAAAGGAACAAAACAAAGACCAGACACGACTCGACAAGACAGACATCCGAGAAGAACGAACGCAGGCAAGCCAACCAACGTATTCAAACTAAACAACGTGACAGAAAACCAACCGTCGGCCGCCGCCACAAACACGGCGACAATCAACCACGACAACAACAACAACAACAACAACAACAACACCGCTTACCGCTACCGCCGCCCACACCCGCCACCGACCCCCGCAATCCAACCACCACGGCACGCAAACAGCATCCCCACGGGCATACAGACAGACACCCACACCAAACGCAACACGACAATCAAAACCTTCCCCGACGTGCTTTGATGGCCCTGAGAAGGGCCGTTTTTTTTGGGCCGCGCGTCTCTTGCGCGCCACTAGACGACGACGGGGGGTGGGGACGACGGAGTCAAGCGCCAAACCCTTCCTTTCCCCCATCTCTTTCTCCTCTACTCTACTTCTTCTTCTTGGGCGAAGCCTTCGCCTTAGACGGCGTCGTCGCCTTCTTCGGGCGCGGCGCCTTCGGCTTCTTCGTCGGAACCTTGGCGGCCTTCTTCGCCTTCGACGGCGACTTGGCCTTGGCCGGCTTGGCCGCAGCCGCCTTCTTCGCACCCGCGGGAGCGGCCGACGCCGCAGACGCCTTCTTGGCGGCGCCCGCCTTCCGACCGGTCGCCGCCTTCACGCCACCAGCCTTCTTTGCGCCGGCCGCACGGGCGCCCTTCTTCTCCTTGCTGGCCGGAGCGGCGCGCTTCTTCTTGGCACCGCCAGCACGAGCCTTGCCGCCCTCGGCCGCCCCCCCGCCGCCGGCGCCGGCAAGCTTGAACGAGCCGGACGCGCCCTTCCCCTTCGTCTGCACCAGCTCGCCCGCCACGACGGCCGACTTGAGGTACTTCTTGATAAACGGCGCCAGCTTCTCCGCGTCCAGCTTGTAGTGCGCGGCTATGTACTTCTTGATCGCCTGCAGCGACGACCCGCCGCGCTCCTTCAGACTCTTGATGGCGGCCGTCACCATCTCAGAGGTGCGCGGGTGCGCAGGCTTGGCGCGCGGCTTCTTCGCAGACGACGCAGACTTGGCCTTCTTCGTAGTGCCGGTGGCGGCGGGTGCCGCAGCAGTCTCGTTCGTAGCCGCCTGATCTGCCATTTCGACGACGCGCGTAACACACAGCGAGAGCGAGCGGGACGGCAGGCACGCAAGCACAGCACAGCAGCAGAGCAGAGAATCACAAGGCCCAGCCAGTGTCGCGGGCGGGCGCGGACGGCCGAGAGAGCGGCCGCCACTCTGCGCGCCGCCGCGCCGCGCCTCCCGCGCTTGCTACCACTCGAAATCGTGATGTCGGAGGGGGAGGATGTGCGATTGCGTGCTCGTGAGTCTGGTGCTCATGCACCAGGAACACCTGTGCCGGCCGGCCGCGGTTTGACGGGGCTTGCTCCGTCGACCGCCCCGCCATCAGCCGGCACGTCTACGATGACCCGACCCGGCGCGAGGGGAAGTATTAGTACCCTCGCGTCGGAGATGAATATGGACCATGATATGGATTTTACTCCGGACCTACCTGAGGACGACGAACCCGCCGAGACTCCTACAGTCTCGAGAGAAGCGAAAAACCACCGACGAGGGGACCGTAGCCATTCTACAGACGGCCGCGAAGACCACGGCAGCACAGCCGCAGCGGACTTCCAGATTCCGCCACGGAAGAAGCAGGCGCGGCATCAACAGCTCATAGTGGCCAGAGAACTTGATGTAACTAACCGGTATGAGCCCCTAAGAGGGACGGGAGTGTCACTAGACGCCGCAAATGATGATTTAGTGGAGAAACAGCGACAGAGAGATGAACAACAGCGGCGGCAAAACACGCCTGCAGATCCCGAAAATGACCATGACATGGAAGCAGATGCTCCACCAGTACCACCTGCAGGACCCAAGAGGATTCCGCCGATAACTCTGCGGTACAAGGAGTCTTACAAGCAGCTGCACACGTGGCTCAAGACGAACTGTAAGGCGACATTTACAGTGCGACAGACGGGCGGAGAGACGTTGAAACTGCTATTAAACACAACTGAAGACTATGTTAACGTCGTGGGAAAGCTTGGGGAAGAAGGGATTCCCATGTACACGACGCCAGCGGTCCGGCCACCAACGATAAAGACGCTGATAAAGGGAATACCGATGACTGTGACACACGCAGAACTTAAAGAAGAGTTAGAAGAGTTGGGATATGTTGCTACAGTGATCGAGAATCACAAGATGCCGGGAACTAATCAACTCACAGGGCACCGCGTTGTGATACTACCGGATACGACCGAACATCGCGGCATCTTTCAACTCACTCGTATCTACGATCTTTCAGTGAAAGTTGAACGACTGAGAAGATCACGCGGACATATACAATGTTACAGATGCCAAGGATTCAATCATGTTGCCCGCTATTGCACCATGCCACCAGTGTGCGTAAAATGCGGCGCGGGACATGACAGCCGTGAATGTACGCGGTCACGAGAGGAGGCGCCGACGTGCGGGCTCTGTGGCGGGGCTCATCCCGCTAATTATCGAACGTGTCCGAAGCACAAGGAGGCAAGTCGACGATTTAGAGGACTACCACCGCTGAAGCCATCTACGCGCCGGCAGCGCCCGCCGCCGCCACCGCCGACCGTGGACCAGAGCAGCTGGCCCACGCCGATGCAGCACCGCGCCAACAGGCTGCGCACAGAGCTCACGGCAGCGGAAGTTCTAAAACAGGGCCTCCAGCCGCACGCGTCATCGTCAATTCCGGCGTCACAGCGCCAAACTGTGCCGCCAGCCTATGGACCACAGCCGGCAAACGCAAGGAGACAGCCGTCACCACCACCGAGGACGGAACAGCCTGATCTGCAGGTACTACTTGCGCAAATCGCATCTACCCTTGCAGAGGTGAGTAGAGCGCTTGTGCAGCTGCCACAAACCATCGCCGCCACCATTGAGGCGACGCTCAGCAGAACGCAAATAGTAACTAAAGACGTGACCATGCAGCATGCCTAGGCTGCCACGACTCGATAATCTACGTATAATGACGTACAACGCAGACAATCTGACTAATGACGTGCTTGAGCTGCGACAGTTTATTACGGACTACAACATAGACATTTGTCTAGTGAACGAGACTTTTCTGAAGCCAGGAATTCGATCTAATATTCCAAATTATAAGTGTTATAGGACGGACAGATTGACGCACGGCGGCGGCACCGCTATTTTCATTCGCCGTTCAATTAGTCATCATGAAGCGCCTCCACCAATCACGCGCCACATCGAAACGACAGCTATCATTGTAGACACTCAAAACGGACCAATCACATTCATCTCCGTCTATCGCAGTCCACGTCACATTCTTGACATTGATGACGCAAGAGAATTGTTACGGACGCCAGGCCGACTTTTTATCGCCGGCGATCTGAATTCAAAACATGCCGCCTGGAATTCTCTCGTAACAAATATGAGTGGCCGCCTCCTATTGCAGGCAACGGAAGAAGCAAACGCGTACGTTTGTGGCCCCGAAGAACCGACGTGTTTTCCATCACGCGGCCGACCTGACATAATTGACATCTCCATCACTAAAGGCATTCCACATTTCATGACCGCAGAAGTAGTGCATGCATTAAACTCAAACCATCTACCCGTCATTTTCACCCTTCACGTCACACCTGTACAGCACCCAGGCCGCCTAAATCTACGACGCACGAACTGGGACTCATTCCGTGAACATGTCACATTTTCAATAGATGTAATTCAAGACGAAGACGACATCACTGAACAATCGATCACTGCATTCACCGACACCATCACAGAAGCATTGAATCTTTCGACACCGCCACCTAAGCCGCTGCATTTACCGACACCAGGACTGCCGCAACACATTCTCGATTCAATACGACGGCGCAACAGACTATGCAGAGAATGGCGACTAACACGAAATCCGCAGCTCAAGAGACAAATTAACCAGTTACGACGCGAAATTAAGGCAGCACTCATCGACTACAGAAACCAGCAGTGGGCAGCTAAACTACGCGCCTTCACACCCGATCCTATGCATTGGCACATGATAAAATTCTTCACAAATCGCAGGACCACAATACCGCCGCTCCAGACGCAAGACAGGACCGCATACAGACCGGAAGACAAGGCCAACATGCTCGCTGACACTTTTGAACAGAACTTTCAACCGCAAAACGACAGAGTTGACCAACAGAGAGTCGAACGAATTGAAAGAGAGGCTGACGAACTACTCCGCACGTATGATGACGACGAAGACGAAGAGGAAAACGAAATAACACCTACCACCGCAAGAGAAGTTCAGGCTGCCATACGGATGCTACCGCCGAACAAGACCCCCGGCGTTGACGACATACAAGGTCGTGTACTCAAACAACTCCCGTGGACAGCGATCGTACGACTTGCAGCCATCTTCAACTGGATTTTCACCTCATCTACATATCCATCACAGTGGAAACATTCAATAGTAGTCGCCGTACCTAAACCTGGAAAAGACAGACGTCATCCGCAGAACTATCGACCAATCAGCCTGTTACCACACATCAGTAAACTGTTCGAACGCATATTTCTTGCACGACTCCAGAACGTCATCACCAGAACAGAAGCTTTACCGCAAGAACAATTTGGATTTCGCAGTGGCCACAGCACAACACAACAAATTCTCCGAGTAGTACATTACATCATTGAAGCATTCAATCGAAAAGAATTTTGTGGTGCAGTCCTTCTTGATGTGACCAAAGCGTTCGACACAGTATGGCATAAAGGACTCGTCTGGAAACTTCATCACCTGCACTTTCCGAAACCATTCATTCGCCTACTCGCCTCATACCTGCAAGGACGTACTTTCGCTGTCAGGATGGATGACGCACTATCGACGCCACGACAAATCAACGCCGGGGTACCCCAAGGATCGGTCCTTGGGCCGATCCTCTACTCACTATTCACGACCGACATACCGACGCAACCACGAGTAGAAAAAGCAATCTACGCCGATGACACTGTAATCTACACACGCAGCCGCTGGAGAGAAGTTTTGGTGCCGCGGTTGCAGAGCGCACTGAATTCACTTGAACAATGGGCAGCAAAATGGCGGATAACATTCAACCCAACGAAGACACAGGCGGTGATTTTCACTAGGAAGAAGACAATGCCAGCTCGTCACCTCCGACTTTACAACACGCAGCTGCCGTGGGACACATCAGCGCGGTATCTCGGCGTCATTCTCGACAAACGACTAACATGGAAACTACAAATTGACGACGTCAGAGCAAAAATTAACCAACGACTCGGCGCATTGTATCCACTCATCAATGAGACTTCTGACTTATCCATTGAAAACGGCCTCCTGATTTTTAGGATGTACATCAGACCGGTAATGGATTATGCCAGTGAAGTATGGGGATGTGCGGCAAAGACCCACATTCAGAGACTACAGTCACTACAAAACAAAATCCTACGACGAGTTTTTCATGTTCATTCGCAATTTCCACATCGATTTCTACAAGACGCCGCGGATGAAAAAGAAGTACTACAGAGACATAAGGACCAAGCACGAAGATTTTACGACCGTGCACATGACGCAGATAACCCACTCATTAGACAATTGACGGAACCACAACCGGCGAGGGACAAATACAGACGACCGATAGCATTACTCGACCGCTGAAGAAGCAAGAAGCCTAAAACATGACCTCTCTCAGCCTGGAAAAACGGGCTCTGCAGTAACAAGCTCCAAAAAGTAAAAATAAAAAACTCCGCAAAAACAAGAAAGTCACACTCCCGTCCCACAAACACACAAGACACTGCTCAATAAAGATGACCAAATTTTCACACATGTTCCCCAGAAGAAGCAGGCAATGCTAACAAGTAAATCCTGCAATAAAATAGCTGTAAAACTTAGCCATAAGAAAGTGGACGGAGCGCTTGCTACCGCCCAACGTCCGACAGCCTGTGCGGAGCAGCCCCAAACCTGCGCCACAACCGCCCGCGCCTTTCAAACCACCGAGGATGGGGCTACACACAGCCACACCACAGTCGCCAACCAGTCGCCACGGCAGCGCCGCAAACCACGGCCAAACTGCAGCTACCGCGCGCTACAGCCTGGGTCGGCCCGCCGAGAATCGCCGCCCCCGCCCAAATGCCGCCCCCACAGCCCCAGCCGACGACCCGCCACAATGGCCAAACCTTCGGCAAAACTCCCACACCGTCGCCGCGGCAGCCCGGCCAGCGCGGCCGGCGCCACAGCCACACAAGCCGAGGCGTGCGGCGATGACGGCCGTGCAAACGCGCCTCCGCCGCCCCATCGCCTTCCGTCGCCCTCCCGCCGTTTCCCGATCGGCCCGCAGCCGTCGGGCCACATCGCGCGCCGTCCTCCTCCTCTCGCCCGCCAACATTCACAGCCGTTTCTCAACAATTGCCCGCCGCAAACGGACGCCGCCTGCGCAACAGGCGCCGCCGCCCCTCGCCGCTTCCGACCCAACCCCTCGACCGAGGCAAACCGCAATCCGAATCTACAGACCAACCCAATCTGCCGTCAAGCACACACGACAGCCGACCTTACACGTTACGCGTTACACATTACGTTTACACGTCTACGTTAGGTTAGGTTAGGTTAGGTGGACGTGGGTTAGGTTAAGGGGACTTGGGTTAGGTTAAGCGTCAAACTTAGGTTAAGCATTCAAACACGTCAGGCGTCAGAGGTTAGGTTAGGTTAGGTTAGGTTAGGTTACACGTTAGGTTAAGGGGTCAGTGCTAGGTTAAGAAGCGTCAAACGTAGGTTAAAAAAGCGTTCAAACGTGAGGCGTGAGCCGGACAGCTTACCTTACGTAGACGTTAGGGGCTCACAGGCTGAGCTCACCTCGCCACACCACAGGTTAGGTTCGGTTCGCTCGGCTCAGCGTAAAGCGCCGAGGTCAGGGTTACGTTCGTTCACCTTCGGGCGCCACACTTTCGGTTGAAAGGTCGCGACGGGACGACGTCGGCAGGCACGCCGCAAACGAACAAAAACGTACAGACGACGTCGGAAACCGCCGACAGACGGGGGAGCAGCACGACCACGACCAGACACCGAGCGCGAACGAGACACACGCGAACCACCCCCACCGGCCAAAGGGCACCACACAACAACCCAGAGCACCACGTGTCGACACCAGAGCAACCCGCCGCTCACGCGACATGGGCTGGCACCGAAGGGCAACCGCCCGCAACTGCGCTTTCCGCGCCGGCCCGGATGCACGTCGTGCTACAACAACACCACTACCGTACACAGCCGCTGTTCACAACATCACTATCAATGGCGCGCCCGCGGCTCGCCGCCGTCGCAGTCGCAGCCCCAACGCCAGCACTTTTGCACCACCATTCACACGCACCGCAACACAGCTCGCCGACACAGCCGAACAAAACAAACACCACACAACAACAGCAACAACGCCGCCGCCTCTACTTGTGCCGGCGACCCACCCCGCCGATGGCGCACCTTTCGCCAGCCGGCAATCGACACACACGCACCCACCCACCGGGGCCCAGTGCAAAAAAAAACACACAAAAACAAAAAAACCAAACAACACAAACGACACGGGAAGCGCACACCGCCACTTCGCGCGCACGCCACCAACCAGTCGTCGTCTCAAAATAACAAACACAAACAAAATAAACTAACAACTAGGGCAACACAAAACAAAAACGCCTCGCACGAACCGCCCACAAAAAGGACAAGCACACGCACAGCCTCTGCTGACGACCACGACGCAGCGGCACGCTGCTCCTGTCCCGCGCCCCGCGCCCCACTCGATTCACAACTCACGCGACACCGTCAACGACGGGCTCGCTTCCCGCAACCTACCACCTTTCCGCCACGACGCACAGCCCCAGCCAGCCCCACCCGACGACGCCCGTGGCAACGACTGCACTTTCACCACCGCCTCCCCCTTCCCCCCCCCCAAAACACACACACACACACACACACAGCCAGCCAAAAACGCACTCGCGACCCACACATGCACGTGCATCGGCACACGCCAACCAGTCAACGTCGACAACCACACGCAAGGCTCGAAACGAAACCGGCGTCCTTCCACGTTGCCATCACGCTACGCGACACAAGACACAAGGAACCAACACAACAGCCGGCCCCACTAATTCCCACTCTCACGCCGCAAAAAGCACACCGAAACCGCCAAACGCACGCACATTCCCCTTCGCACTGACACCACCGACCGGCTCGCTACCACACACCTCTCGGCAGCCGTTTCACGCCAATTCGCCACACAGTCGACAAGCGCCCGCCCTGTACGGCACACGCAACGACGCAGCGCAGCAAAGGGCGCCCGCAACACATACCTCTCCGCCGCCCGACGCGCCAACCGCCACACCACACCGCCAGCCACTCGCAAATTGTGCACTGCCACCAGCCACACGTCCAACACGCCGCGCCGCCTCCGGCCACCCGCCAGGGGGCGCTCACGTCCGCGACAACAGCGCGGCCCGCCGGGCCGGGCCGAACCGAACCGAACCGAGCCGCCGCTGCTCTGCACTCGGCACGGCCACACCCTGCTGCAGACCGGGCTCGTCTCTCTGTACGCGTCTGCCTGCGCATCAACACAACACGACCTTTTATATTTTTTTTTTTCCTCTCTACCGCCATCCCTTCTTCTCGCGTTTTACTCGTTGTTGCAGCAGCGGCGCCACACCTACACATCCACAGCCCCAGCCGAGCCGGCCTCACCTCAGGGCCCGCCGCCAGCGTCTCCTCCTCGGGCACAGGTGCGGTGCTGTGGCCGCCCATCCAACCGCATTGCTGGCCGTCCAGCCACCAGGCGTTCCCACTGCCGCGAGCCACGCCGCGCACCGACCCTGCTGCAGAAAACGAAGCATAGCCAGAGACCGACCGATACACAAAGCAAGCCGTCGCCTCGCCTCTTGTCCTTCCTGCCTTCCTTCCGCCCCCGCCCTTCTCACACCACCGCCTCTCCACTTTCGCCCCCCCCCCCCCCCCCCTCCTTTTTTTTTTTTTTTTTTTTTTCTTCTTTCTTTCTTTCTTTGGCCCTCTCTCCTTCCCGCCATGGCGGTTACGGCACCGCCTGCAGCGGCAGATTTTTTGCGCCCACACGCCTACTCCTACCACCATTAACCTTGCCCTGCCCTGCCCATCAACGTCGCAGTCGAACCGACGCTTGCCAACACACTGCCCACGTTCCTTTCTCTTTTCGGCCTACGCCCATTACGCGCCGCCGCCACAGCACCTTCCCTTCCCACAACACACCGACGTCATCACACGCACCCAAAACAGGGGCCACGACCGTGTTCCTCGCCCACTCCCATCCCGCACGGTACGCACATTCCCAACTACTACCGCGCACCCTCCCTTTCCAATCTGTGTGTCTCTGTGTCTGTGTCCTGTCCGCGCGTGACGCCTCTCAACATCCGCCGTCCCCCGTCCCCCGTCCCGTTTTCGCCCCCATGCCGTCGTCGCGCCGCCTCCTCCCCGTCCACCGCCGCCCCTGTCCGCCCCGCACCACACCATACACCGCTGCTTGTCCCGGCCGTTGCCACCAAAGGCGCCGACCGCAAACGCGCCACGCCGCAGCCCCCGTGCGTCTCGCGCTCGCTTGCATCTCCGTGCCGACGCTGCCTCTCTTCCCACTCGCACTCGACCTCGACAACACAGTCTTTGGCTCCGCCACTGCGTGTTCCGGTGGTACGCACGCTGCAACACGTATGTATTCATTACCAGAGCGATGGCGAGGCATGACAGCATCTCTGTCTGACCAGAGAGTTCTTTATCGCTGCTAGTCGGCGCTTGGACCGCGCCAGACGACAGTAGTGGCACGCACCGGGTCGCCAGGAACAGTTGTTATATATATTGTAGCGCGAGTCGGGAGAGGTAGTAGTCGGTCGACAGTAGTAGCGGGTGGACGGTTGTACTGAGCGGGCGTCGGCGGCGTGCTCTGCTCGTCTCGCGACTCTGGTCACGGTTCGGGACGATGTATAGTATATTGTGTTATAATCAAAAAGGTGGTGTGACGCTGCATTGCGCAAATCTGATAACGTATGTTCATTGTACTTATTTTGTTCAACAACAAAAGCCCCACTATTACTGTTTTTCTAAAGTAACTTTTGTCTCTTAACGAAAAACATTCACTTTTTAAAGACTACGTCCTATGGCATTTCCCTCCAAGGAGTGCAATTAATTACCAGCCAGCACTCATTCATTGCACACAGCTGTGTAAGGGGTATCTACAATTGAGGAGCGGATATAAATGCAATTTTTTTTTTGTTTTTTTTTCTTTTGTGTGTGTGTTGTAACCTCCCAGCAAAATTTAAAATAATGGACAATGTTATTTACGGATGCTAATGGACATTGCGCTAATTGTAACCTCGCCCACAATGAGAGGTATTGAAAATGGCAACAAAAATGTGAAATTCGCAATCTGACTCAAATATAAAGTCTTCACACAACATTTAAAAAAGTCCGTTCAGTGACAAGAAACTTCAATTAAACCGAAATATCGGTCTTTGGCCCTGTGCAAAACAATCAGAATTAAAGTCTTACCTCCGAATAAATGGATGTCACATTTCTGCTCTGGTTGTTGCGCAGCGCTTGGAGGAACTGCATTGCAAATAATAATATTCTCTCTTTTTTTTTGTGATTTTAGTGACATTTTTCTTCAAAGAAGTGGAATGAAATGTGAAGTGCAACGAACTCTTTAGTTCAATAAAAAATTAAATGTTTGAAAAATGCTTTTGAAATAAAAATTATTATTGGGGAACTTGTTGGAGAATAATTACAATAAATACAATTTTTCATTATCTAATGATTATATTAATTAACAGTATACCTTATTCACCATCTTGACCAGTGTTGCCGACCGCCTACATCACAACAACCGCACTCGGCTGCTACTACTGACCGACCGCTCTGCATGACGACTATTAGCGTACTGCACGCGACGACTACTGACTGACTGACTGACTGACTGAGAACCGCTCGCAACACTCGCGCAGTCCAGCGCAAACTCTCTGGTCACAGATGCTACAATGTCTCGCCATCGCTACTATGTTACATACGTGTTTCAGTGTCTTTTTCATTGGGGTAACGATCTTTGGCTCTTTTTATTCTGAATACAGGGCCAAAGGTCAACGCTGCTGCCCTTATACAATTTATCAGGTTTCATTATGTCTGTTGCAATGTTACATACGGTTCACTCTTTCATTAATATTATCGTTGGGTTTGTTTTGTAGGGACGTTAACATTCTGGCACATTTTTATTATCATCGGACTCTCTGCTATTTGTGCAGGGAGGTTATGCCTGGGTCCATTTCCATTTCCATTTACATTTTAATATTGATAGACTTTTTGTTTTCTTTTTTGTTTCTTGTTGTTTTTCCTTCTTTTTTTTTGTTTTGTTTTTCCCGCTCTCACCACCACCGCCGCATCACGCCTTCCGTTTTCTTGGTTTCTTTTCTGTTCTTCAACTGCTTCAACATCACCGCGCCCCATTTCCACACCACAGCCATCAGCCTCCAAGACGGGCGGGCGCAGTGTGCCATTTCCGGCGCACAAGCACACCCGTACGGTACTCTCCTCGCCCCCACGCCACCAACAACACAGCGACCACGCGGCTTTCAGGCATGGCACGGCATGGCACGGCACGGCACGGCACGGCACCGGCGAAATGCGCCGCCCCCGCCCCTCCGCGCATCCGTCCGTCTCGCCACGTTCACTGACAGCCGCGTCTGCGGCTACACCACGACAACCACAACACAACACCGCTCCCCTCCCTGGCAACTCACATTGTTTTTCTCCTCCTCTTTTGCACAAACCACAACGCCGAGCACAGGCGCAAGCCACCCACACCCCGCGCCCCTCCCCGTCCCGTCTTTGGCCGCCGCTCCTCGTTTCCTCGTTTGCCCCCTCCCATCTCCCGAAATGCCATGCCAGCAGCGTTACGCATGCCCCTCCCCTGTCCACACAACACTACCGCCTAACGAACAGCCACATCCAGGGCACGCCCACCTCCAAACACTGCCAATTCACGGACGCACGCACACACACACACACACACACACACACACACTCACTTTCTCGACACCTTTCTGTACGGAGGGTGCGTCATCTCGACCGTGACAGAGTGACGGCAACTATCGACGATCCATTTCCCCCCACTGGTAAAACATGTCCACTAACACCTACATACATCATTCAAGTACACAGACAATAGCATACACACAATGGGAGGGCACACGAACATGGACGGCACGGCACTGTCATACACTCTTCCTCAGAACCATATCAACAAACGTTACGTACATCCGGGAAAGCGAAAGCGAACGCGAAAGCGAAAGCGAAAGCAAAAGCAAAGGCAAAGCCCAATGCAGCCGTCAAAGGTAACGTTCACCACGGCAGACACTTGCAGCCGCGCCGCCGTTAAACGCATTTCAGTGCGGCTCCAATACGCCTCCGACACGGGAACGTTCCGTTGCTCTACGAATGCGTTTCTCCCCTTTTTCCCTTCCTCTCTCTTTTGCCCCCCCTCCTTGCACTCTTGCCTCATTCCTCACGTTCTGCCCAGACATTCCGACCGATCAAAGTCAACCTTTCGTTACCGTTCTCAGCGCGACGGTGTACAACAGTATGACGGGTGTGCCCAAGACTTCGGGTTCAGTTGCGTGACGCCGGTCTATCGCGCCGATCGACAGTTACTCAGGGGGCGACGGATCGGACCACGTCACCGACACACAAAACACTTTCAAACAAACAAATACATACCGGATGGACACAGACAAACACGTGTACAGACATTCGCCAAACAAACGACCGCCGCCGCCGCCGTCGTCGTCTAGCGTGCATCTTGAATGACGACATCGGTGTGCGTGCGTCGTACGCAATCAGTCAGACACGGCTATCAAACATCAGAGTCGAATGGTACATCATCGTGCGTGTCGCCGTACACGTACAGTACAATACAACAACAATGCGTCTTAATGGCACGTTCATTTCAACGTCACTCACACACCTCCACGCTGCAGTTACGTCGCACCATTGTCAAACTCGGCGTACAGCAAAGGGAATAGTGGGCGGCAAAAAAAACCAAACAAAAACACTTCACATTTCACCCTCGCCATGTATGATGTGCAAAAAAAACAAACCCGCAAACGGCCGTCGTTACGGTGACACAAAAGTCGCCGATCGCACTGTCCCCCCTCGCAGACGGGTAACACACACACCCCAACAACACCAATGGGTCAAAAACCACGCCAACGAGGCGTGCCACCATTCCACGCCACGGCGACCAACCTCGTGGCCGTACCCCGCGCAACACGCTTTGACGCGCCCCCCCACCCACAATCAAAATGCACACATACATCACAGCCGTCCACACAAACAACAACAACAATTCCGCCCTTCCCGCAAAAGGCAAGTTGGTGGCCCTGAAAAGGGCCGTTTTGCCGCTCTCGCAACGGAGGAGCCTTCTCCATCCTTCCTTCCATTCCAGAGCCACCTCCTTACTTGGAGCTCGTGTACTTGGTCACCGCCTTCGTGCCCTCGCTCACGGCGTGCTTGGCCAGCTCGCCAGGCAGCAACAGCCGCACAGCGGTCTGGATCTCGCGGGACGTGATGGTCGAGCGCTTGTTGTAGTGCGCCAGGCGAGAAGCCTCGGCCGCAATGCGCTCGAAAATGTCGTTCACGAAGCTGTTCATGATGCTCATCGCCTTCGACGAGATGCCCGTGTCAGGGTGCACCTGCTTCAGCACCTTGTAGATGTAGATGGCAACAGAGTGGCAAATGCGCTACGTCATCTTCGCTCTCGTCCACGGAGAGTATGAGAAAGCTGGATACACTGTATCCACTATCCCAACCGAGGGAGAGCCCTCAAGTAAGAAGAAGAAGAAGAAAAGTCGTCACACCGACAAATACAGAAAATAGGTTATCGGCACTCCTTGCCAGTACAGAACAACCTACAAGTCAAGAAAGAAGACTCATCAATCATCCCAGGGGAGTAAAGGCCAACAGGCCACAAACTTCCACCTGAACCTCCTCCACAGTGAGGAAGTCAGAAAAGGAGCAGCAGCAGGCTGCGCCGGCACGCACTCCGCTGCTCGACTCGCTGCCGCTCGCACCGGTCGTTTTCGTTTCCGTTTCGTGTGCACCGTCGCTAGCCCATCGCCATGTCCGGACGCGGAAAGGGAGGCAAAGTCAAGGGCAAGTCAAAGTCCCGCTCAAGCAGGGCTGGGGCTCCAGTTCCGGTCGGCAGAATCCACCGCCTCCTGCGCAAGGGGGAAACTACGCAGAGCGCGTCGGCGCCGGGGCGCCCGTCTACCTCGCCGCCGTCATGGAGTACCTCGCGGCTGAGGTGCTCGAGCTGGCCGGAAACGCGGCCCGCGACAACAAGAAGACGCGCATCATCCCGCGCCACCTGCAGCTTGCCATCCGCAACGACGAGGAGCTCAACAAGCTCCTGTCGGGCGTCACCATCGCACAGGGTGGTGTCCTGCCCAACATCCAGGCCGTCCTGCTGCCAAAGAAGACCGAGAAGAAGGCCTAAAGGAGGCCAGGCAATCGCAGCGCCGCGTGCTCCCCTGCACGCAACGCGCTTTGCCGGCTCGGCCCACAACAATCGGCCCTTTTCAGGGCCACCACACAAACCTACGTCCAAAGCAAAATTGCAGTCGTCCTCGCCGCACCTTGTTTTGTTTTAACTTTGCACTGTCACAGCACAGCCGCCGCCGGCGCACGTCCGCCATCTTGTCGCCCACACAGCCCGTGTGGCCCAACACACACACACACACACACACATTTTGCACGGTCCGCAGTCGCCTTCCAAACCGACAACGGCAGCAATAATGACCATTGTTAAAGGGAGGCGTGTCGACACACCGCCCTCCACTCCCGCGCGCAACGGCCGTCGACACGAACGAAACAGCTGATCCGGCCGCCTATGCCCACACGCCTTGCCTCGGAAACCCCAACGCCGCCGCAAACAAACACACAGAGCCAAACCACGCAAGCAAATAATCACCGCCTCTCGCACAACAACACACAGCCCGCCATCTCCGTCGCGATCGATACAAAGACACACAAACGAAGCAGCTCCACACACAGCCAGCCACATGACACGTTTCCTTTCCTTCTCCCCTCCCAGTCACATCACGTCGCTCAAACGGAAAGAAAGAAAGAAACAAACAAACAACACAGCGCACACACGCAGCAACAACACAGACTCTTTCGCACTTTTCAACTTCCGAACAGTGTGGTGGCCCCTGAAAAGGGCCGTTTTCTAGTCTCTCCCACCCACAAGCACGGCCGCGGGGAAGGCCAGCGCCCGCTGCGACGCAGCCTAACCGCCGAAACCGTACAGGGTGCGCCCCTGCCTCTTCAGGGCGTACACCACGTCCATGGCCGTCACAGTCTTGCGCTTGGCGTGCTCAGTGTACGTCACCGCGTCGCGGATCACGTTCTCCAGGAACACCTTCAGCACCCCGCGGGTCTCCTCGTAGATCAGACCAGAGATGCGCTTCACGCCGCCCCTGCGAGCCAGGCGGCGGATGGCGGGCTTCGTGATGCCCTGGATGTTGTCGCGCAACACCTTGCGGTGCCGCTTGGCGCCACCCTTGCCGAGCCCCTTTCCTCCCTTGCCGCGGCCTGTCATCCTTCCTTCCTCGGGCAAAGCAAAACGTGCACAAACAGCGGCTGCAGCGGCTGGCGAGTCGGCTACGGTCTGCGCCCAGCGCGCCCGCCGCCCCCCTATATAGACTCTGGCCCGCCCTCCCCCCCACCACGCGCAACCGAGGGCATATAAGCGCAGCACGGAGGCGCGCGGGCCCGTTGTCAAGGCAGCACCGGACGCCGCGCCACACCTAACCTCCACGCACGCCGCTCCGCTACCGCTACCGCCATGGCCCGCACAAAGCAAACGGCCCGCAAGTCCACCGGCGGAAAGGCGCCGCGCAAACAGCTCGCCACCAAGGCGGCGAGGAAGAGCGCGCCCGCCACCGGAGGCGTCAAGAAGCCCCACCGCTACAGGCCGGGCACCGTCGCCCTGCGAGAAATCAGGCGCTACCAGAAGAGCACAGAGCTGCTCATCCGCAAGCTGCCATTCCAGCGCCTAGTGCGCGAGATCGCCCAGGACTTCAAGACCGACCTGCGCTTCCAGAGCTCCGCAGTCATGGCCCTGCAGGAGGCCAGCGAGGCCTACCTCGTCGGCCTCTTCGAAGACACCAACCTGTGCGCAATCCACGCCAAGCGCGTCACCATCATGCCCAAGGACATCCAGCTCGCGCGCCGCATCCGCGGCGAGCGCGCCTAAACCGCGCCGCGGCACCGCACCGCACAAACAAAAACGGCCCTTTTCAGGGCCACTAACATCTCTCCGTCGCGAGCAAACTTTGTCGGTCGCCTGCCTCTCGCCCCGCAACCCAAAAACAAAAACCACCACTTCCCGTCCGTCCGCCACACCCGCTCACTCTGCCTGCCTGCTAGCAGCGCGCAACAATCACACATCATCCCTCCCCGGCGCTCAAAGCGCACAATACCCAACGGCCGACGTCACACCGCACGGGTGGCTGGCCGGCCGCCGCTTTCGTTTCGAAAACAAAAAAAACCCGCACTCCACTCGACGCGCTCGCTCGCTCTACACGCCACCGAAATCCCCGGCCGACTCCTTCCGCATCTCAACGTGCCCCCCGTTGCAAAACATAACACACACACACACAAAGGAACAAAACAAAGACCAGACACGACTCGACAAGACAGACATCCGAGAAGAACGAACGCAGGCAAGCCAACCAACGTATTCAAACTAAACAACGTGACAGAAAACCAACCGTCGGCCGCCGCCACAAACACGGCGACAATCAACCACGACAACAACAACACAACAACAACAACAACACCGCTTACCGCTACCGCCGCCCACACCCGCCACCGACCCCCGCAATCCAACCACCACGGCACGCAAACAGCATCCCCACGGGCATACAGACAGACACCCACACCAAACGCAACACGACAATCAAAACCTTCCCCGACGTGCTTTGATGGCCCTGAGAAGGGCCGTTTTTTTTTGGGCCGCGCGTCTCTTGCGCGCCACTAGACGACGACGGGGGGTGGGGACGACGGAGTCAAGCGCCAAACCCTTCCTTTCCCCCATCTCTTTCTCCTCTACTCTACTTCTTCTTCTTGGGCGAAGCCTTCGCCTTAGACGGCGTCGTCGCCTTCTTCGGGCGCGGCGCCTTCGGCTTCTTCGTCGGAACCTTGGCGGCCTTCTTCGCCTTCGACGGCGACTTGGCCTTGGCCGGCTTGGCCGCAGCCGCCTTCTTCGCACCCGCGGGAGCGGCCGACGCCGCAGACCGCCTTCTTGGCGGCGCCCGCCTTCCGACCGGTCGCCGCCTTCACGCCACCAGCCTTCTTTTGCGCCGGCCGCACGGGCGCCCTTCTTCTCCTTGCTGGCCGGAGCGGCGCGCTTCTTCTTGGCACCGCCAGCACGAGCCTTGCCGCCCTCGGCCGCCCCCCCGCCGCCGGCGCCGGCAAGCTTGAACGAGCCGGACGCGCCCTTCCCCTTCGTCTGCACCAGCTCGCCCGCCACGACGGCCGACTTGAGGTACTTCTTGATAAACGGCGCCAGCTTCTCCGCGTCCAGCTTGTAGTGCGCGGCTATGTACTTCTTGATCGCCTGCAGCGACGACCCGCCGCGCTCCTTCAGACTCTTGATGGCGGCCGTCACCATCTCAGAGGTGCGCGGGGTGCGCAGGCTTGGCGCGCGGCTTCTTCGCAGACGACGCAGACTTGGCCTTCTTCGTAGTGCCGGTGGCGGCGGGTGCCGCAGCAGTCTCGTTCGTAGCCGCCTGATCTGCCATTTCGACGACGCGCGTAACACACAGCGAGAGCGAGCGGGACGGCAGGCACGCAAGCACAGCACAGCAGCAGAGCAGAGAATCACAAGGCCCAGCCAGTGTCGCGGGCGGGCGCGGACGGCCGAGAGAGCGGCCGCCACTCTGCGCGCCGCCGCGCCGCGCCTCCCGCGCTTGCTACCGCCCAACGTCCGACAGCCTGTGCGGAGCAGCCCCAAACCTGCGCCACAACCGCCCGCGCCTTTCAAACCACCGAGGATGGGGCTACACACAGCCACACCACAGTCGCCAACCAGTCGCCACGGCAGCGCCGCAAACCACGGCCAAACTGCAGCTACCGCGCGCTACAGCCTGGGTCGGCCCGCCGAGAATCGCCGCCCCCCGCCCAAATGCCGCCCCCACAGCCCAGCCGACGACCCGCCACAATGGCCAAACCTTCGGCAAAACTCCCACACCGTCGCCGCGGCAGCCCGGCCAGCGCGGCCGGCGCCACAGCCACACAAGCCGAGGCGTGCGGCGATGACGGCCGTGCAAACGCGCCTCCGCCGCCCCATCGCCTTCCGTCGCCCTCCCGCCGTTTCCCGATCGGCCCGCAGCCGTCGGGCCACATCGCGCGCCGTCCTCCTCCTCTCGCCCGCCAACATTCACAGCCGTTTCTCAACAATTGCCCGCCGCAAACGGACGCCGCCTGCGCAACAGGCGCCGCCGCCCCTCGCCGCTTCCGACCCAACCCCTCGACCGAGGCAAACCGCAATCCGAATCTACAGACCAACCCAATCTGCCGTCAAGCACACACGACAGCCGACCTTACACGTTACGCGTTACACATTACGTTTACACGTCTACGTTAGGTTAGGTTAGGTTAGGTGGACGTGGGTTAGGTTAAGGGGACTTGGGTTAGGTTAAGCGTCAAACTTAGGTTAAGCATTCAAACACGTCAGGCGTCAGAGGTTAGGTTAGGTTAGGTTAGGTTACACGTTAGGTTAAGGGGTCAGTGCTAGGTTAAGAAGCGTCAAACGTAGGTTAAAAAAGCGTTCAAACGTGAGGCGTGAGCCGGACAGCTTACCTTACGTAGACGTTAGGGGCTCACAGGCTGAGCTCACCTCGCCACACCACAGGTTAGGTTCGGTTCGCTCGGCTCAGCGTAAAGCGCCGAGGTCAGGGTTACGTTCGTTCACCTTCGGGCGCCACACTTTCGGTTGAAAGGTCGCGACGGGGACGACGTCGGCAGGCACGCCGCAAACCGAACAAAAACGTACAGACGACGTCGGAAACCGCCGACAGACGGGGGAGCAGCACGACCACGACCAGACACCGAGCGCGAACGAGACACACGCGAACCACCCCCACCGGCCAAAGGGCACCACACAACAACCCAGAGCACCACGTGTCGACACCAGAGCAACCCGCCGCTCACGCGACATGGGCTGGCACCGAAGGGCAACCGCCCGCAACTGCGCTTTCCGCGCCGGCCCGGATGCACGTCGTGCTACAACAACACCACTACCGTACACAGCCGCTGTTCACAACATCACTATCAATGGCGCGCCCGCGGCTCGCCGCCGTCGCAGTCGCAGCCCCAACGCCAGCACTTTTGCACCACCATTCACACGCACCGCAACACAGCTCGCCGACACAGCCGAACAAAACAAACACCACACAACAACAGCAACAACGCCGCCGCCTCTACTTGTGCCGGCGACCCACCCCGCCGATGGCGCACCTTTCGCCAGCCGGCAATCGACACACACGCACCCACCCACCGGGGCCCAGTGCAAAAAAAAACACACAAAAACAAAAAAACCAAACAACACAAACGACACGGGAAGCGCACACCGCCACTTCGCGCGCACGCCACCAACCAGTCGTCGTCTCAAAATAACAAACACAAACAAAATAAACTAACAACTAGGGCAACACAAAACAAAAACGCCTCGCACGAACCGCCCACAAAAAGGACAAGCACACGCACAGCCTCTGCTGACGACCACGACGCAGCGGCACGCTGCTCCTGTCCCGCGCCCCGCGCCCCACTCGATTCACAACTCACGCGACACCGTCAACGACGGGCTCGCTTCCCGCAACCTACCACCTTTCCGCCACGACGCACAGCCCCAGCCAGCCCCACCCGACGACGCCCGTGGCAACGACTGCACTTTCACCACCGCCTCCCCCTTCCCCCCCCCCCAAAACACACACACACACACACACAGCCAGCCAAAAACGCACTCGCGACCCACACATGCACGTGCATCGGCACACGCCAACCAGTCAACGTCGACAACCACACGCAAGGCTCGAAACGAAACCGGCGTCCTTCCACGTTGCCATCACGCTACGCGACACAAGACACAAGGAACCAACACAACAGCCGGCCCCACTAATTCCCACTCTCACGCCGCAAAAAGCACACCGAAACCGCCAAACGCACGCACATTCCCCTTCGCACTGACACCACCGACCGGCTCGCTACCACACACCTCTCGGCAGCCGTTTCACGCCAATTCGCCACACAGTCGACAAGCGCCCGCCCTGTACGGCACACGCAACGACGCAGCGCAGCAAAGGGCGCCCGCAACACATACCTCTCCGCCGCCCGACGCGCCAACCGCCACACCACACCGCCAGCCACTCGCAAATTGTGCACTGCCACCAGCCACACGTCCAACACGCCGCGCCGCCTCCGGCCACCCGCCAGGGGGCGCTCACGTCCGCGACAACAGCGCGGCCCGCCGGGCCGGGCCGAACCGAACCGAGCCGCCGCTGCTCTGCACTCGGCACGGCCACACCCTGCTGCAGACCGGGCTCGTCTCTCTGTACGCGTCTGCCTGCGCATCAACACAACACGACCTTTTATATTTTTTTTTTTCCTCTCTACCGCCATCCCTTCTTCTCGCGTTTTACTCGTTGTTGCAGCAGCGGCGCCACACCTACACATCCACAGCCCCAGCCGAGCCGGCCTCACCTCAGGGCCCGCCGCCAGCGTCTCCTCCTCGGGCACAGGTGCGGTGCTGTGGCCGCCCATCCAACCGCATTGCTGGCCGTCCAGCCACCAGGCGTTCCCACTGCCGCGAGCCACGCCGCGCACCGACCCTGCTGCAGAAAACGAAGCATAGCCAGAGACCGACCGATACACAAAGCAAGCCGTCGCCTCGCCTCTTGTCCTTCCTGCCTTCCTTCCGCCCCCGCCCTTCTCACACCACCGCCTCTCCACTTTCGCCCCCCCCCCCCCCCTCCTTTTTTTTTTTTTTTTTTTTTTTCTTCTTTCTTTCTTTCTTTGGCCCTCTCTCCTTCCCGCCATGGCGGTTACGGCACCGCCTGCAGCGGCAGATTTTTTGCGCCCACACGCCTACTCCTACCACCATTAACCTTGCCCTGCCCTGCCCATCAACGTCGCAGTCGAACCGACGCTTGCCAACACACTGCCCACGTTCCTTTCTCTTTTCGGCCTACGCCCATTACGCGCCGCCGCCACAGCACCTTCCCTTCCCACAACACACCGACGTCATCACACGCACCCAAAACAGGGGCCACGACCGTGTTCCTCGCCCACTCCCATCCCGCACGGTACGCACATTCCCAACTACTACCGCGCACCCTCCCTTTCCAATCTGTGTGTCTCTGTGTCTGTGTCCTGTCCGCGCGTGACGCCTCTCAACATCCGCCGTCCCCCGTCCCCCGTCCCGTTTTCGCCCCCATGCCGTCGTCGCGCCGCCTCCTCCCCGTCCACCGCCGCCCCTGTCCGCCCCGCACCACACCATACACCGCTGCTTGTCCCGGCCGTTGCCACCAAAGGCGCCGACCGCAAACGCGCCACGCCGCAGCCCCCGTGCGTCTCGCGCTCGCTTGCATCTCCGTGCCGACGCTGCCTCTCTTCCCACTCGCACTCGACCTCGACAACACAGTCTTTGGCTCCGCCACTGCGTGTTCCGGTGGTACGCACGCTGCAACACGTATGTATTCATTACCAGAGCGATGGCGAGGCATGACAGCATCTCTGTCTGACCAGAGAGTTCTTTATCGCTGCTAGTCGGCGCTTGGACCGCGCCAGACGACAGTAGTGGCACGCACCGGGTCGCCAGGAACAGTTGTTATATATATTGTAGCGCGAGTCGGGAGAGGTAGTAGTCGGTCGACAGTAGTAGCGGGTGGACGGTTGTACTGAGCGGGCGTCGGCGGCGTGCTCTGCTCGTCTCGCGACTCTGGTCACGGTTCGGGACGATGTATAGTATATTGTGTTATAATCAAAAAGGTGGTGTGACGCTGCATTGCGCAAATCTGATAACGTATGTTCATTGTACTTATTTTGTTCAACAACAAAAGCCCCACTATTACTGTTTTTCTAAAGTAACTTTTGTCTCTTAACGAAAAACATTCACTTTTTAAAGACTACGTCCTATGGCATTTCCCTCCAAGGAGTGCAATTAATTACCAGCCAGCACTCATTCATTGCCACACAGCTGTGTAAGGGGTATCTACAATTGAGGAGCGGATATAAATGCAATTTTTTTTTTGTTTTTTTTTCTTTTGTGTGTGTGTTGTAACCTCCCAGCAAAATTTAAAATAATGGACAATGTTATTTACGGATGCTAATGGACATTGCGCTAATTGTAACCTCGCCCACAATGAGAGGTATTGAAAATGGCAACAAAAATGTGAAATTCGCAATCTGACTCAAATATAAAGTCTTCACACAACATTTAAAAAAGTCCGTTCAGTGACAAGAAACTTCAATTAAACCGAAATATCGGTCTTTGGCCCTGTGCAAAACAATCAGAATTAAAGTCTTACCTCCGAATAAATGGATGTCACATTTCTGCTCTGGTTGTTGCGCAGCGCTTGGAGGAACTGCATTGCAAATAATAATATTCTCTCTTTTTTTTTGTGATTTTAGTGACATTTTTCTTCAAAGAAGTGGAATGAAATGTGAAGTGCAACGAACTCTTTAGTTCAATAAAAAATTAAATGTTTGAAAAATGCTTTTGAAATAAAAATTATTATTGGGGAACTTGTTGGAGAATAATTACAATAAATACAATTTTTCATTATCTAATGATTATATTAATTAACAGTATACCTTATTCACCATCTTGACCAGTGTTGCCGACCGCCTACATCACAACAACCGCACTCGGCTGCTACTACTGACCGACCGCTCTGCATGACGACTATTAGCGTACTGCACGCGACGACTACTGACTGACTGACTGACTGACTGAGAACCGCTCGCAACACTCGCGCAGTCCAGCGCAAACTCTCTGGTCACAGATGCTACAATGTCTCGCCATCGCTACTATGTTACATACGTGTTTCAGTGTCTTTTTCATTGGGGTAACGATCTTTGGCTCTTTTTATTCTGAATACAGGGCCAAAGGTCAACGCTGCTGCCCTTATACAATTTATCAGGTTTCATTATGTCTGTTGCAATGTTACATACGGTTCACTCTTTCATTAATATTATCGTTGGGTTTGTTTTGTAGGGACGTTAACATTCTGGCACATTTTTATTATCATCGGACTCTCTGCTATTTGTGCAGGGAGGTTATGCCTGGGTCCATTTCCATTTCCATTTACATTTTAATATTGATAGACTTTTTGTTTTCTTTTTTGTTTCTTGTTGTTTTTCCTTCTTTTTTTTTGTTTTGTTTTTCCCGCTCTCACCACCACCGCCGCATCACGCCTTCCGTTTTCTTGGTTTCTTTTCTGTTCTTCAACTGCTTCAACATCACCGCGCCCCATTTCCACACCACAGCCATCAGCCTCCAAGACGGGCGGGCGCAGTGTGCCATTTCCGGCGCACAAGCACACCCGTACGGTACTCTCCTCGCCCCCACGCCACCAACAACACAGCGACCACGCGGCTTTCAGGCATGGCACGGCATGGCACGGCACGGCACGGCACGGCACCGGCGAAATGCGCCGCCCCCGCCCCTCCGCGCATCCGTCCGTCTCGCCACGTTCACTGACAGCCGCGTCTGCGGCTACACCACGACAACCACAACACAACACCGCTCCCCTCCCTGGCAACTCACATTGTTTTTCTCCTCCTCTTTTGCACAAACCACAACGCCGAGCACAGGCGCAAGCCACCCACACCCCGCGCCCCTCCCCGTCCCGTCTTTGGCCGCCGCTCCTCGTTTCCTCGTTTGCCCCCTCCCATCTCCCGAAATGCCATGCCAGCAGCGTTACGCATGCCCCTCCCCTGTCCACACAACACTACCGCCTAACGAACAGCCACATCCAGGGCACGCCCACCTCCAAACACTGCCAATTCACGGACGCACGCACACACACACACACACACACACACACACACACACACTCACTTTCTCGACACCTTTCTGTACGGAGGGTGCGTCATCTCGACCGTGACAGAGTGACGGCAACTATCGACGATCCATTTCCCCCCACTGGTAAAACATGTCCACTAACACCTACATACATCATTCAAGTACACAGACAATAGCATACACACAATGGGAGGGCACACGAACATGGACGGCACGGCACTGTCATACACTCTTCCTCAGAACCATATCAACAAACGTTACGTACATCCGGGAAAGCGAAAGCGAACGCGAAAGCGAAAGCGAAAGCAAAAGCAAAGGCAAAGCCCAATGCAGCCGTCAAAGGTAACGTTCACCACGGCAGACACTTGCAGCCGCGCCGCCGTTAAACGCATTTCAGTGCGGCTCCAATATGCCTCCGACACGGGAACGTTCCGTTGCTCTACGAATGCGTTTCTCCCCTTTTTCCCTTCCTCTCTCTTTTGCCCCCCCTCCTTGCACTCTTGCCTCATTCCTCACGTTCTGCCCAGACATTCCGACCGATCAAAGTCAACCTTTCGTTACCGTTCTCAGCGCGACGGTGTACAACAGTATGACGGGTGTGCCCAAGACTTCGGGTTCAGTTGCGTGACGCCGGTCTATCGCGCCGATCGACAGTTACTCAGGGGGCGACGGATCGGACCACGTCACCGACACACAAAACACTTTCAAACAAACAAATACATACCGGATGGACACAGACAAACACGTGTACAGACATTCGCCAAACAAACGACCGCCGCCGCCGCCGTCGTCGTCTAGCGTGCATCTTGAATGACGACATCGGTGTGCGTGCGTCGTACGCAATCAGTCAGACACGGCTATCAAACATCAGAGTCGAATGGTACATCATCGTGCGTGTCGCCGTACACGTACAGTACAATACAACAACAATGCGTCTTAATGGCACGTTCATTTCAACGTCACTCACACACCTCCACGCTGCAGTTACGTCGCACCATTGTCAAACTCGGCGTACAGCAAAGGGAATAGTGGGCGGCAAAAAAAACCAAACAAAAACACTTCACATTTCACCCTCGCCATGTATGATGTGCAAAAAAAACAAACCCGCAAACGGCCGTCGTTACGGTGACACAAAAGTCGCCGATCGCACTGTCCCCCCTCGCAGACGGGTAACACACACACCCCAACAACACCAATGGGTCAAAAACCACGCCAACGAGGCGTGCCACCATTCCACGCCACGGCGACCAACCTCGTGGCCGTACCCCGCGCAACACGCTTTGACGCGCCCCCCCACCCACAATCAAAATGCACACATACATCACAGCCGTCCACACAAACAACAACAACAATTCCGCCCTTCCCGCAAAAGGCAAGTTGGTGGCCCTGAAAAGGGCCGTTTTGCCGCTCTCGCAACGGAGGAGCCTTCTCCATCCTTCCTTCCATTCCAGAGCCACCTCCTTACTTGGAGCTCGTGTACTTGGTCACCGCCTTCGTGCCCTCGCTCACGGCGTGCTTGGCCAGCTCGCCAGGCAGCAACAGCCGCACAGCGGTCTGGATCTCGCGGGACGTGATGGTCGAGCGCTTGTTGTAGTGCGCCAGGCGAGAAGCCTCGGCCGCAATGCGCTCGAAAATGTCGTTCACGAAGCTGTTCATGATGCTCATCGCCTTCGACGAGATGCCCGTGTCAGGGTGCACCTGCTTCAGCACCTTGTAGATGTAGATGGCATAGCTCTCCTTCCTCTTGCGCTTCTTCTTCTTGTCGCCCTTCGAAATGTTCTTCTGCGCCTTGCCAGCCTTCTTGGCGGCCTTCCCGCTAGTCTTGGGCGGCATCTCGAACCAACGTACGGCAGCAGCAACACCAGTAGCAAGCGCTCCGCTCTAGTCAGCGTCTCCCCACACAGTGGCACCCGCCGCCAGCCGCCGCCGCACCTTTACCAGCTCGCCCTGTTGCGGCCGCCGACCAATGGGGCGCGCGCGCAACCGGCCGCCGCACCCGAGCCCATAAAGCACCCCCACCCCGGCTGCGCCGGCACGCACTCCGCTGCTCGACTCGCTGCCGCTCGCACCGGTCGTTTTCGTTTCCGTTTCGTGTGCACCGTCGCTAGCCCATCGCCATGTCCGGACGCGGAAAGGGAGGCAAAGTCAAGGGCAAGTCAAAGTCCCGCTCAAGCAGGGCTGGGCTCCAGTTCCCGGTCGGCAGAATCCACCGCCTCCTGCGCAAGGGAAACTACGCAGAGCGCGTCGGCGCCGGGGCGCCCGTCTACCTCGCCGCCGTCATGGAGTACCTCGCGGCTGAGGTGCTCGAGCTGGCCGGAAACGCGGCCCGCGACAACAAGAAGACGCGCATCATCCCGCGCCACCTGCAGCTTGCCATCCGCAACGACGAGGAGCTCAACAAGCTCCTGTCGGGCGTCACCATCGCACAGGGTGGTGTCCTGCCCAACATCCAGGCCGTCCTGCTGCCAAAGAAGACCGAGAAGAAGGCCTAAAGGAGGCCAGGCAATCGCAGCGCCGCGTGCTCCCCTGCACGCAACGCGCTTTGCCGGCTCGGCCCACAACAATCGGCCCTTTTCAGGGCCACCACACAAACCTACGTCCAAAGCAAAATTGCAGTCGTCCTCGCCGCACCTTGTTTTGTTTTAACTTTGCACTGTCACAGCACAGCCGCCGCCGGCGCACGTCCGCCATCTTGTCGCCCACACAGCCCGTGTGGCCCAACACACACACACACACACACACACATTTTGCACGGTCGCAGTCGCCTTCCAAACCGACAACGGCAGCAATAATGACCATTGTTAAAGGGAGGCGTGTCGACACACCGCCCTCCACTCCCGCGCGCAACGGCCGTCGACACGAACGAAACAGCTGATCCGGCCGCCTATGCCCACACGCCTTGCCTCGGAAACCCCAACGCCGCCGCAAACAAACACACAGAGCCAAACCACGCAAGCAAATAATCACCGCCTCTCGCACAACAACACACAGCCCGCCATCTCCGTCGCGATCGATACAAAGACACACAAACGAAGCAGCTCCACACACAGCCAGCCACATGACACGTTTCCTTTCCTTCTCCCCTCCCAGTCACATCACGTCGCTCAAACGGAAAGAAAGAAAGAAACAAACAAACAACACAGCGCACACACGCAGCAACAACACAGACTCTTTCGCACTTTTCAACTTCCGAACAGTGTGGTGGCCCTGAAAAGGGCCGTTTTCTAGTCTCTCCCACCCACAAGCACGGCCGCGGGAAGGCCAGCGCCCGCTGCGACGCAGCCTAACCGCCGAAACCGTACAGGGTGCGCCCCTGCCTCTTCAGGGCGTACACCACGTCCATGGCCGTCACAGTCTTGCGCTTGGCGTGCTCAGTGTACGTCACCGCGTCGCGGATCACGTTCTCCAGGAACACCTTCAGCACCCCGCGGGTCTCCTCGTAGATCAGACCAGAGATGCGCTTCACGCCGCCCCTGCGAGCCAGGCGGCGGATGGCGGGCTTCGTGATGCCCTGGATGTTGTCGCGCAACACCTTGCGGTGCCGCTTGGCGCCACCCTTGCCGAGCCCCTTTCCTCCCTTGCCGCGGCCTGTCATCCTTCCTTCCTCGGGCAAAGCAAAACGTGCACAAACAGCGGCTGCAGCGGCTGGCGAGTCGGCTACGGTCTGCGCCCAGCGCGCCCGCCGCCCCCCTATATAGACTCTGGCCCGCCCTCCCCCCACCACGCGCAACCGAGGGCATATAAGCGCAGCACGGAGGCGCGCGGGCCCGTTGTCAAGGCAGCACCGGACGCCGCGCCACACCTAACCTCCACGCACGCCGCTCCGCTACCGCTACCGCCATGGCCCGCACAAAGCAAACGGCCCGCAAGTCCACCGGCGGAAAGGCGCCGCGCAAACAGCTCGCCACCAAGGCGGCGAGGAAGAGCGCGCCCGCCACCGGAGGCGTCAAGAAGCCCCACCGCTACAGGCCGGGCACCGTCGCCCTGCGAGAAATCAGGCGCTACCAGAAGAGCACAGAGCTGCTCATCCGCAAGCTGCCATTCCAGCGCCTAGTGCGCGAGATCGCCCAGGACTTCAAGACCGACCTGCGCTTCCAGAGCTCCGCAGTCATGGCCCTGCAGGAGGCCAGCGAGGCCTACCTCGTCGGCCTCTTCGAAGACACCAACCTGTGCGCAATCCACGCCAAGCGCGTCACCATCATGCCCAAGGACATCCAGCTCGCGCGCCGCATCCGCGGCGAGCGCGCCTAAACCGCGCCGCGGCACCGCACCGCACAAACAAAAACGGCCCTTTTCAGGGCCACTAACATCTCTCCGTCGCGAGCAAACTTTGTCGGTCGCCTGCCTCTCGCCCCGCAACCCAAAAACAAAAACCACCACTTCCCGTCCGTCCGCCACACCCGCTCACTCTGCCTGCCTGCTAGCAGCGCGCAACAATCACACATCATCCCTCCCCGGCGCTCAAAGCGCACAATACCCAACGGCCGACGTCACACCGCACGGGTGGCTGGCCGGCCGCCGCTTTCGTTTCGAAAACAAAAAAAACCCGCACTCCACTCCGACGCGCTCGCTCGCTCTACACGCCACCGAAATCCCCGCCGACTCCTTCCGCATCTCAACGTGCCCCCCGTTGCAAAACATAACACACACACACACACAAAGGAACAAAACAAAGACCAGACACGACTCGACAAGACAGACATCCGAGAAGAACGAACGCAGGCAAGCCAACCAACGTATTCAAACTAAACAACGTGACAGAAAACCAACCGTCGGCCGCCGCCACAAACACGGCGACAATCAACCACGACAACAACAACAACAACAACAACAACAACAACACCGCTTACCGCTACCGCCGCCCACACCCGCCACCGACCCCCGCAATCCAACCACCACGGCACGCAAACAGCATCCCCACGGGCATACAGACAGACACCCACACCAAACGCAACACGACAATCAAAACCTTCCCCGACGTGCTTTGATGGCCCTGAGAAGGGCCGTTTTTTTTGGGCCGCGCGTCTCTTGCGCGCCACTAGACGACGACGGGGGGTGGGGACGACGGAGTCAAGCGCCAAACCCTTCCTTTCCCCCATCTCTTTCTCCTCTACTCTACTTCTTCTTCTTGGGCGAAGCCTTCGCCTTAGACGGCGTCGTCGCCTTCTTCGGGCGCGGCGCCTTCGGCTTCTTCGTCGGAACCTTGGCGGCCTTCTTCGCCTTCGACGGCGACTTGGCCTTGGCCGGCTTGGCCGCAGCCGCCTTCTTCGCACCCGCGGGAGCGGCCGACGCCGCAGACGCCTTCTTGGCGGCGCCCGCCTTCCGACCGGTCGCCGCCTTCACGCCACCAGCCTTCTTTGCGCCGGCCGCACGGGCGCCCTTCTTCTCCTTGCTGGCCGGAGCGGCGCGCTTCTTCTTGGCACCGCCAGCACGAGCCTTGCCGCCCTCGGCCGCCCCCCCGCCGCCGGCGCCGGCAAGCTTGAACGAGCCGGACGCGCCCTTCCCCTTCGTCTGCACCAGCTCGCCCGCCACGACGGCCGACTTGAGGTACTTCTTGATAAACGGCGCCAGCTTCTCCGCGTCCAGCTTGTAGTGCGCGGCTATGTACTTCTTGATCGCCTGCAGCGACGACCCGCCGCGCTCCTTCAGACTCTTGATGGCGGCCGTCACCATCTCAGAGGTGCGCGGGTGCGCAGGCTTGGCGCGCGGCTTCTTCGCAGACGACGCAGACTTGGCCTTCTTCGTAGTGCCGGTGGCGGCGGGTGCCGCAGCAGTCTCGTTCGTAGCCGCCTGATCTGCCATTTCGACGACGCGCGTAACACACAGCGAGAGCGAGCGGGACGGCAGGCACGCAAGCACAGCACAGCAGCAGAGCAGAGAATCACAAGGCCCAGCCAGTGTCGCGGGCGGGCGCGGACGGCCGAGAGAGCGGCCGCCACTCTGCGCGCCGCCGCGCCGCGCCTCCCGCGCTTGCTACCGCCCAACGTCCGACAGCCTGTGCGGAGCAGCCCCAAACCTGCGCCACAACCGCCCGCGCCTTTCAAACCACCGAGGATGGGGCTACACACAGCCACACCACAGTCGCCAACCAGTCGCCACGGCAGCGCCGCAAACCACGGCCAAACTGCAGCTACCGCGCGCTACAGCCTGGGTCGGCCCGCCGAGAATCGCCGCCCCCGCCCAAATGCCGCCCCCACAGCCCCAGCCGACGACCCGCCACAATGGCCAAACCTTCGGCAAAACTCCCACACCGTCGCCGCGGCAGCCCGGCCAGCGCGGCCGGCGCCACAGCCACACAAGCCGAGGCGTGCGGCGATGACGGCCGTGCAAACGCGCCTCCGCCGCCCCATCGCCTTCCGTCGCCCTCCCGCCGTTTCCCGATCGGCCCGCAGCCGTCGGGCCACATCGCGCGCCGTCCTCCTCCTCTCGCCCGCCAACATTCACAGCCGTTTCTCAACAATTGCCCGCCGCAAACGGACGCCGCCTGCGCAACAGGCGCCGCCGCCCCTCGCCGCTTCCGACCCAACCCCTCGACCGAGGCAAACCGCAATCCGAATCTACAGACCAACCCAATCTGCCGTCAAGCACACACGACAGCCGACCTTACACGTTACGCGTTACACATTACGTTTACACGTCTACGTTAGGTTAGGTTAGGTTAGGTGGACGTGGGTTAGGTTAAGGGGACTTGGGTTAGGTTAAGCGTCAAACTTAGGTTAAGCATTCAAACACGTCAGGCGTCAGAGGTTAGGTTAGGTTAGGTTAGGTTAGGTTACACGTTAGGTTAAGGGGTCAGTGCTAGGTTAAGAAGCGTCAAACGTAGGTTAAAAAAGCGTTCAAACGTGAGGCGTGAGCCGGACAGCTTACCTTACGTAGACGTTAGGGGCTCACAGGCTGAGCTCACCTCGCCACACCACAGGTTAGGTTCGGTTCGCTCGGCTCAGCGTAAAGCGCCGAGGTCAGGGTTACGTTCGTTCACCTTCGGGCGCCACACTTTCGGTTGAAAGGTCGCGACGGGACGACGTCGGCAGGCACGCCGCAAACGAACAAAAACGTACAGACGACGTCGGAAACCGCCGACAGACGGGGGAGCAGCACGACCACGACCAGACACCGAGCGCGAACGAGACACACGCGAACCACCCCCACCGGCCAAAGGGCACCACACAACAACCCAGAGCACCACGTGTCGACACCAGAGCAACCCGCCGCTCACGCGACATGGGCTGGCACCGAAGGGCAACCGCCCGCAACTGCGCTTTCCGCGCCGGCCCGGATGCACGTCGTGCTACAACAACACCACTACCGTACACAGCCGCTGTTCACAACATCACTATCAATGGCGCGCCCGCGGCTCGCCGCCGTCGCAGTCGCAGCCCCAACGCCAGCACTTTTGCACCACCATTCACACGCACCGCAACACAGCTCGCCGACACAGCCGAACAAAACAAACACCACACAACAACAGCAACAACGCCGCCGCCTCTACTTGTGCCGGCGACCCACCCCGCCGATGGCGCACCTTTCGCCAGCCGGCAATCGACACACACGCACCCACCCACCGGGGCCCAGTGCAAAAAAAAACACACAAAAACAAAAAAACCAAACAACACAAACGACACGGGAAGCGCACACCGCCACTTCGCGCGCACGCCACCAACCAGTCGTCGTCTCAAAATAACAAACACAAACAAAATAAACTAACAACTAGGGCAACACAAAACAAAAACGCCTCGCACGAACCGCCCACAAAAAGGACAAGCACACGCACAGCCTCTGCTGACGACCACGACGCAGCGGCACGCTGCTCCTGTCCCGCGCCCCGCGCCCCACTCGATTCACAACTCACGCGACACCGTCAACGACGGGCTCGCTTCCCGCAACCTACCACCTTTCCGCCACGACGCACAGCCCCAGCCAGCCCCACCCGACGACGCCCGTGGCAACGACTGCACTTTCACCACCGCCTCCCCCTTCCCCCCCCCCAAAACACACACACACACACACACACAGCCAGCCAAAAACGCACTCGCGACCCACACATGCACGTGCATCGGCACACGCCAACCAGTCAACGTCGACAACCACACGCAAGGCTCGAAACGAAACCGGCGTCCTTCCACGTTGCCATCACGCTACGCGACACAAGACACAAGGAACCAACACAACAGCCGGCCCCACTAATTCCCACTCTCACGCCGCAAAAAGCACACCGAAACCGCCAAACGCACGCACATTCCCCTTCGCACTGACACCACCGACCGGCTCGCTACCACACACCTCTCGGCAGCCGTTTCACGCCAATTCGCCACACAGTCGACAAGCGCCCGCCCTGTACGGCACACGCAACGACGCAGCGCAGCAAAGGGCGCCCGCAACACATACCTCTCCGCCGCCCGACGCGCCAACCGCCACACCACACCGCCAGCCACTCGCAAATTGTGCACTGCCACCAGCCACACGTCCAACACGCCGCGCCGCCTCCGGCCACCCGCCAGGGGGCGCTCACGTCCGCGACAACAGCGCGGCCCGCCGGGCCGGGCCGAACCGAACCGAGCCGCCGCTGCTCTGCACTCGGCACGGCCACACCCTGCTGCAGACCGGGCTCGTCTCTCTGTACGCGTCTGCCTGCGCATCAACACAACACGACCTTTTATATTTTTTTTTTTCCTCTCTACCGCCATCCCTTCTTCTCGCGTTTTACTCGTTGTTGCAGCAGCGGCGCCACACCTACACATCCACAGCCCCAGCCGAGCCGGCCTCACCTCAGGGCCCGCCGCCAGCGTCTCCTCCTCGGGCACAGGTGCGGTGCTGTGGCCGCCCATCCAACCGCATTGCTGGCCGTCCAGCCACCAGGCGTTCCCACTGCCGCGAGCCACGCCGCGCACCGACCCTGCTGCAGAAAACGAAGCATAGCCAGAGACCGACCGATACACAAAGCAAGCCGTCGCCTCGCCTCTTGTCCTTCCTGCCTTCCTTCCGCCCCCGCCCTTCTCACACCACCGCCTCTCCACTTTCGCCCCCCCCCCCCCCCCTCCTTTTTTTTTTTTTTTTTTTTTTTCTTCTTTCTTTCTTTCTTTGGCCCTCTCTCCTTCCCGCCATGGCGGTTACGGCACCGCCTGCAGCGGCAGATTTTTTGCGCCCACACGCCTACTCCTACCACCATTAACCTTGCCCTGCCCTGCCCATCAACGTCGCAGTCGAACCGACGCTTGCCAACACACTGCCCACGTTCCTTTCTCTTTTCGGCCTACGCCCATTACGCGCCGCCGCCACAGCACCTTCCCTTCCCACAACACACCGACGTCATCACACGCACCCAAAACAGGGGCCACGACCGTGTTCCTCGCCCACTCCCATCCCGCACGGTACGCACATTCCCAACTACTACCGCGCACCCTCCCTTTCCAATCTGTGTGTCTCTGTGTCTGTGTCCTGTCCGCGCGTGACGCCTCTCAACATCCGCCGTCCCCCGTCCCCCGTCCCGTTTTCGCCCCCATGCCGTCGTCGCGCCGCCTCCTCCCCGTCCACCGCCGCCCCTGTCCGCCCCGCACCACACCATACACCGCTGCTTGTCCCGGCCGTTGCCACCAAAGGCGCCGACCGCAAACGCGCCACGCCGCAGCCCCCGTGCGTCTCGCGCTCGCTTGCATCTCCGTGCCGACGCTGCCTCTCTTCCCACTCGCACTCGACCTCGACAACACAGTCTTTGGCTCCGCCACTGCGTGTTCCGGTGGTACGCACGCTGCAACACGTATGTATTCATTACCAGAGCGATGGCGAGGCATGACAGCATCTCTGTCTGACCAGAGAGTTCTTTATCGCTGCTAGTCGGCGCTTGGACCGCGCCAGACGACAGTAGTGGCACGCACCGGGTCGCCAGGAACAGTTGTTATATATATTGTAGCGCGAGTCGGGAGAGGTAGTAGTCGGTCGACAGTAGTAGCGGGTGGACGGTTGTACTGAGCGGGCGTCGGCGGCGTGCTCTGCTCGTCTCGCGACTCTGGTCACGGTTCGGGACGATGTATAGTATATTGTGTTATAATCAAAAAGGTGGTGTGACGCTGCATTGCGCAAATCTGATAACGTATGTTCATTGTACTTATTTTGTTCAACAACAAAAGCCCCACTATTACTGTTTTTCTAAAGTAACTTTTGTCTCTTAACGAAAAACATTCACTTTTTAAAGACTACGTCCTATGGCATTTCCCTCCAAGGAGTGCAATTAATTACCAGCCAGCACTCATTCATTGCACACAGCTGTGTAAGGGGTATCTACAATTGAGGAGCGGATATAAATGCAATTTTTTTTTTGTTTTTTTTTCTTTTGTGTGTGTGTTGTAACCTCCCAGCAAAATTTAAAATAATGGACAATGTTATTTACGGATGCTAATGGACATTGCGCTAATTGTAACCTCGCCCACAATGAGAGGTATTGAAAATGGCAACAAAAATGTGAAATTCGCAATCTGACTCAAATATAAAGTCTTCACACAACATTTAAAAAAGTCCGTTCAGTGACAAGAAACTTCAATTAAACCGAAATATCGGTCTTTGGCCCTGTGCAAAACAATCAGAATTAAAGTCTTACCTCCGAATAAATGGATGTCACATTTCTGCTCTGGTTGTTGCGCAGCGCTTGGAGGAACTGCATTGCAAATAATAATATTCTCTCTTTTTTTTTGTGATTTTAGTGACATTTTTCTTCAAAGAAGTGGAATGAAATGTGAAGTGCAACGAACTCTTTAGTTCAATAAAAAATTAAATGTTTGAAAAATGCTTTTGAAATAAAAATTATTATTGGGGAACTTGTTGGAGAATAATTACAATAAATACAATTTTTCATTATCTAATGATTATATTAATTAACAGTATACCTTATTCACCATCTTGACCAGTGTTGCCGACCGCCTACATCACAACAACCGCACTCGGCTGCTACTACTGACCGACCGCTCTGCATGACGACTATTAGCGTACTGCACGCGACGACTACTGACTGACTGACTGACTGACTGAGAACCGCTCGCAACACTCGCGCAGTCCAGCGCAAACTCTCTGGTCACAGATGCTACAATGTCTCGCCATCGCTACTATGTTACATACGTGTTTCAGTGTCTTTTTCATTGGGGTAACGATCTTTGGCTCTTTTTATTCTGAATACAGGGCCAAAGGTCAACGCTGCTGCCCTTATACAATTTATCAGGTTTCATTATGTCTGTTGCAATGTTACATACGGTTCACTCTTTCATTAATATTATCGTTGGGTTTGTTTTGTAGGGACGTTAACATTCTGGCACATTTTTATTATCATCGGACTCTCTGCTATTTGTGCAGGGAGGTTATGCCTGGGTCCATTTCCATTTCCATTTACATTTTAATATTGATAGACTTTTTGTTTTCTTTTTTGTTTCTTGTTGTTTTTCCTTCTTTTTTTTTGTTTTGTTTTTCCCGCTCTCACCACCACCGCCGCATCACGCCTTCCGTTTTCTTGGTTTCTTTTCTGTTCTTCAACTGCTTCAACATCACCGCGCCCCATTTCCACACCACAGCCATCAGCCTCCAAGACGGGCGGGCGCAGTGTGCCATTTCCGGCGCACAAGCACACCCGTACGGTACTCTCCTCGCCCCCACGCCACCAACAACACAGCGACCACGCGGCTTTCAGGCATGGCACGGCATGGCACGGCACGGCACGGCACGGCACCGGCGAAATGCGCCGCCCCCGCCCCTCCGCGCATCCGTCCGTCTCGCCACGTTCACTGACAGCCGCGTCTGCGGCTACACCACGACAACCACAACACAACACCGCTCCCCTCCCTGGCAACTCACATTGTTTTTCTCCTCCTCTTTTGCACAAACCACAACGCCGAGCACAGGCGCAAGCCACCCACACCCCGCGCCCCTCCCCGTCCCGTCTTTGGCCGCCGCTCCTCGTTTCCTCGTTTGCCCCCTCCCATCTCCCGAAATGCCATGCCAGCAGCGTTACGCATGCCCCTCCCCTGTCCACACAACACTACCGCCTAACGAACAGCCACATCCAGGGCACGCCCACCTCCAAACACTGCCAATTCACGGACGCACGCACACACACACACACACACACACACACACACACACACTCACTTTCTCGACACCTTTCTGTACGGAGGGTGCGTCATCTCGACCGTGACAGAGTGACGGCAACTATCGACGATCCATTTCCCCCCACTGGTAAAACATGTCCACTAACACCTACATACATCATTCAAGTACACAGACAATAGCATACACACAATGGGAGGGCACACGAACATGGACGGCACGGCACTGTCATACACTCTTCCTCAGAACCATATCAACAAACGTTACGTACATCCGGGAAAGCGAAAGCGAACGCGAAAGCGAAAGCGAAAGCAAAAGCAAAGGCAAAGCCCAATGCAGCCGTCAAAGGTAACGTTCACCACGGCAGACACTTGCAGCCGCGCCGCCGTTAAACGCATTTCAGTGCGGCTCCAATACGCCTCCGACACGGGAACGTTCCGTTGCTCTACGAATGCGTTTCTCCCCTTTTTCCCTTCCTCTCTCTTTTGCCCCCCCTCCTTGCACTCTTGCCTCATTCCTCACGTTCTGCCCAGACATTCCGACCGATCAAAGTCAACCTTTCGTTACCGTTCTCAGCGCGACGGTGTACAACAGTATGACGGGTGTGCCCAAGACTTCGGGTTCAGTTGCGTGACGCCGGTCTATCGCGCCGATCGACAGTTACTCAGGGGGCGACGGATCGGACCACGTCACCGACACACAAAACACTTTCAAACAAACAAATACATACCGGATGGACACAGACAAACACGTGTACAGACATTCGCCAAACAAACGACCGCCGCCGCCGCCGTCGTCGTCTAGCGTGCATCTTGAATGACGACATCGGTGTGCGTGCGTCGTACGCAATCAGTCAGACACGGCTATCAAACATCAGAGTCGAATGGTACATCATCGTGCGTGTCGCCGTACACGTACAGTACAATACAACAACAATGCGTCTTAATGGCACGTTCATTTCAACGTCACTCACACACCTCCACGCTGCAGTTACGTCGCACCATTGTCAAACTCGGCGTACAGCAAAGGGAATAGTGGGCGGCAAAAAAAACCAAACAAAAACACTTCACATTTCACCCTCGCCATGTATGATGTGCAAAAAAAACAAACCCGCAAACGGCCGTCGTTACGGTGACACAAAAGTCGCCGATCGCACTGTCCCCCCTCGCAGACGGGTAACACACACACCCCAACAACACCAATGGGTCAAAAACCACGCCAACGAGGCGTGCCACCATTCCACGCCACGGCGACCAACCTCGTGGCCGTACCCCGCGCAACACGCTTTGACGCGCCCCCCCACCCACAATCAAAATGCACACATACATCACAGCCGTCCACACAAACAACAACAACAATTCCGCCCTTCCCGCAAAAGGCAAGTTGGTGGCCCTGAAAAGGGCCGTTTTGCCGCTCTCGCAACGGAGGAGCCTTCTCCATCCTTCCTTCCATTCCAGAGCCACCTCCTTACTTGGAGCTCGTGTACTTGGTCACCGCCTTCGTGCCCTCGCTCACGGCGTGCTTGGCCAGCTCGCCAGGCAGCAACAGCCGCACAGCGGTCTGGATCTCGCGGGACGTGATGGTCGAGCGCTTGTTGTAGTGCGCCAGGCGAGAAGCCTCGGCCGCAATGCGCTCGAAAATGTCGTTCACGAAGCTGTTCATGATGCTCATCGCCTTCGACGAGATGCCCGTGTCAGGGTGCACCTGCTTCAGCACCTTGTAGATGTAGATGGCATAGCTCTCCTTCCTCTTGCGCTTCTTCTTCTTGTCGCCCTTCGAAATGTTCTTCTGCGCCTTGCCAGCCTTCTTGGCGGCCTTCCCGCTAGTCTTGGGCGGCATCTCGAACCAACGTACGGCAGCAGCAACACCAGTAGCAAGCGCTCCGCTCTAGTCAGCGTCTCCCCACACAGTGGCACCCGCCGCCAGCCGCCGCCGCACCTTTACCAGCTCGCCCTGTTGCGGCCGCCGACCAATGGGGCGCGCGCGCAACCGGCCGCCGCACCCGAGCCCATAAAGCACCCCCACCCCGGCTGCGCCGGCACTCGCTGAGTGGCAGTCAAGGGTTGAGCTTGCTCCTCTGACTCGCGCACTGTCAGTCATAGGCCCCCGCTTGTACGGGTGACACACCAGGGGAATCTACGGCTTTGCTTTTATCAAAGCATCGGCGGGACCCAGTCAAGGTCTGCAGTAAGGAATTACGGCGGGCAGGATATTTTTTTTGGAGACGCCCGACAGCAGAATTGTCGTGTTTCCTTTTCCAACTGCGGGATGTCTAGCTCCAGTGGTGCTTTGGGGTCGAAGCGGTCAACCGCTGTCGACAAAAAGCGCGTCTTGTTGTTGCCGCGGGCCGCGTCGTCGGCCGTCTCGAGAACTTCGGCTGCCGCAGAGCTAGGCTCTGCCCCCCCCAAGGTTAGGGAAAATGTGGGCCAGGACCTGGGAGCCGGCCGCGGAACCGCAGAGAAGGTTTCCGCCGCCGCCGATCAGACCTCCGCGTCCACAAATACAGTAGGGCCAGCAATGCAGCCGGAATACCTAACGGTGCCAACGAAGGCTGTAACTGGCACCCCCCTGGCAGCAGCCCCACTTTCCGCCCCGGACATGGCAAACACACCAAAAAACGCAGTCACACACAGTACGCCGACAACAAAATATATTGTCAGTACTTGCAATCCTGCCCCTCCTAACCTCGTCCTATCTCCGCTCCTGCTTGCCCACGCCACCGGCACACTTCCCGAATTTCTCACGTCCATGAAGAATGGCAAGCAGATGCCCCGTCTGCCGACAAAAATCCTCCCCAAACCCACCCCCTCGTCTCAGTCTTCCACCCGCTCCAAATACCTTAAATCCCCCCCACTCAAGTCCACCACATCCAACCAGCGGCGTGCAAGGAAGGACAAGAAGGAGAAGCACTCCAAGGGGAAGAAAGTATCCACCACCCCCACCCCAACCGCTTCCACACCCTCTGAGGAGCCAGCGCCCCCGACAGCACCTGTCGTCGCACTGGGAGGGGACCAGGAAACACTGGTACTGGAAGGGAACCACGTAACCGGGCAGGATGCGGATGGTTTCGTGCTGGCGAAGAAAACGTTTCGTCAGCCGAAGCTTCCGCCGGCCCGGGGATTGGAACCCACCCCGAACAGATTTCAGGCGGTTGCTGATGAGCCGGAGACAACAGAAACCACCACAACGCAAACACAGAACCAAGTCGCCCACCACCTCCCCCCGATTGTTGCTGAGTTTCCCCACAGCTATGAGGAGCTCTTCGAGCTGTTGAAGGCAGAAATCGGGGGAGGCAGTTTCCAGGCAAAACCTGCTGGTGGAGACAAAATAAAAATCACACTGCACACACTAGAACACTACACAACAGTCAAAACACTTTTCACAAATAAAAACATACCACACTACACGTTCCCCACAACAAAAACAAGGAACAGAAACATCGTGATACGAGACCTCCCAAGACGAGTGTCCCCCCAGGCAATCAAAACAGATTTGACTGCCCAGGGGTACGTCGTCAAGGGGGTCCAACAGATGGGCAACATAAACAGTAAGTGGCCACTTTACCAGGCCACACTCCCGGACATCCCCCAGAACAAAAGGGAGATAAAGATGGTTCTGGCAGTGCCTGTCACCACCGAACCGCTGCGCCGTAAGAACAAGACGGTGCAGTGCTTCAGGTGCCAGGGCCTTAACCACATCGCCGCCTACTGCACCATGCCAGTAAGGTGCAGGAAGTGCGCCGAGGCCCACGACACGAGAACATGCACACTTCACCACACGGACCCACAAATAAGGTGCGCGCTGTGTGGCAAAAACCACACGGCGGGATACCAAGGTTGTGAGGTCCACAAACGACACACACAACAGGCAAAGGGCGCAAAGGCCGCCCCCCACACACACAAACAAAACACCATAAACCCACAGAGACACACAAGAAAACAAACCATGGCAACACACACGGACAAGGCCTGGGTAAAACCAAGGCCGGACACACCGAGGGCGACTTATGCGGAAGTGGTTTCTCCACCGAGGAACCATGAAAGCATAGCCCAACCACCACAACACCAGACACTATCACGAGAACAACACCGGGAAACACACAGCAACAACGACCAGGTCCACCATGACGGAGGAAGGCCCAGGGAACCCCACACACACTCTCCCCCCATGGATCAGTTGTTAGGCGTAATGGTGCAGACCATGAACCTCGTCATGGAAATGATGAAGGAATTCAGGGAAGCCCAGAAGCAGAACACACAGATCCTCGTCGCCCTTCAGGCAACAGTCCAGCAGTCGCTCCCCTCTGCGACTTCCTCAGTAGTATCTACACCCCATCATGAATAGACGACCAAATATTCAAGGCCTGACAATGTGCGTCTTTAACGCAGACGGCATTGTTAATCAAGAGGTCGAATTCCGAGAACTCATGAAGGAGTTCTCCATCGACATATGCATGATGGGGGAAACCCACCTGAAACCGGGAGTAAAAGCGACAGTTCCCAACTACATTAGCTACCGTAAAGACAGGCCAACCCAAGGCGGAGGAGTGGCCATATATGTAAAAAGAGGGATCCCCCACCACCAGGTATTCTTACCAGCTACCAACAAAATCGAAGCAGTGGCGGTGGAAGTAACCACTGCCACTGGACCCCTAACAACTGTTGCAGTCTACCGACCCCCACACGACCAGATAGATGAGGGAGACATAGCTGCTCTAGGGCAAATTGAAGGCAAACTCATAATAGGGGGAGACTTCAATGCCAAACATCCTGATTGGAATTCTAGAGTAACCTCCAGAGCAAATTCTGCCGGATTTCCAATTTGGGTTCCGGCAGAACCACTCTGCCCCACAGCAGGTCATGAGAATGGTTGAAGCAGCCACAGAGGGCTTCAACCACAGAGGCTACTGCGGGATAGTGCTACTAGACGTAGCCAAAGCCTTTGATTCAGTATGGCATAGAGGGCTACTCTACAAGTTGTACACACAAGGGTTTCCCGGGAGCATAGTTCAGCTCATTAAGAGCTATCTCACGAATAGGACTTTCTCCGTCAAAGTAGAAACTGCCACCTCCACCAGAAGGCGTATTCGTGCCGGGGTGCCACAGGGATCGGTCCTGGGGCCCGTATTGTACAGTTTGTACACTGCGGATACTCCGACGGCCCCCCTGGTGCACACTGCGCAGTACGCTGACGACACAGCCTTCTACACGAGAAATGCGAACAAGGACCTGGTCATCCGTAGGCTACAAAAGGTTTTAGATGACACAGAAACTTGGGCCCGTCGCTGGCGCCGCCGACCAATGGGGCGCGCGCGCAACCGGCCGCCGCACCCGAGCCCATAAAGCACCCCCACCCCGGCTGCGCCGGCACGCACTCCGCTGCTCGACTCGCTGCCGCTCGCACCGGTCGTTTTCGTTTCCGTTTCGTGTGCACCGTCGCTAGCCCATCGCCATGTCCGGACGCGGAAAGGGAGGCAAAGTCAAGGGCAAGTCAAAGTCCCGCTCAAGCAGGGCTGGGCTCCAGTTCCCGGTCGGCAGAATCCACCGCCTCCTGCGCAAGGGAAACTACGCAGAGCGCGTCGGCGCCGGGGCGCCCGTCTACCTCGCCGCCGTCATGGAGTACCTCGCGGCTGAGGTGCTCGAGCTGGCCGGAAACGCGGCCCGCGACAACAAGAAGACGCGCATCATCCCGCGCCACCTGCAGCTTGCCATCCGCAACGACGAGGAGCTCAACAAGCTCCTGTCGGGCGTCACCATCGCACAGGGTGGTGTCCTGCCCAACATCCAGGCCGTCCTGCTGCCAAAGAAGACCGAGAAGAAGGCCTAAAGGAGGCCAGGCAATCGCAGCGCCGCGTGCTCCCCTGCACGCAACGCGCTTTGCCGGCTCGGCCCACAACAATCGGCCCTTTTCAGGGCCACCACACAAACCTACGTCCAAAGCAAAATTGCAGTCGTCCTCGCCGCACCTTGTTTTGTTTTAACTTTGCACTGTCACAGCACAGCCGCCGCCGGCGCACGTCCGCCATCTTGTCGCCCACACAGCCCGTGTGGCCCAACACACACACACACACACACACACATTTTGCACGGTCGCAGTCGCCTTCCAAACCGACAACGGCAGCAATAATGACCATTGTTAAAGGGAGGCGTGTCGACACACCGCCCTCCACTCCCGCGCGCAACGGCCGTCGACACGAACGAAACAGCTGATCCGGCCGCCTATGCCCACACGCCTTGCCTCGGAAACCCCAACGCCGCCGCAAACAAACACACAGAGCCAAACCACGCAAGCAAATAATCACCGCCTCTCGCACAACAACACACAGCCCGCCATCTCCGTCGCGATCGATACAAAGACACACAAACGAAGCAGCTCCACACACAGCCAGCCACATGACACGTTTCCTTTCCTTCTCCCCTCCCAGTCACATCACGTCGCTCAAACGGAAAGAAAGAAAGAAACAAACAAACAACACAGCGCACACACGCAGCAACAACACAGACTCTTTCGCACTTTTCAACTTCCGAACAGTGTGGTGGCCCTGAAAAGGGCCGTTTTCTAGTCTCTCCCACCCACAAGCACGGCCGCGGGAAGGCCAGCGCCCGCTGCGACGCAGCCTAACCGCCGAAACCGTACAGGGTGCGCCCCTGCCTCTTCAGGGCGTACACCACGTCCATGGCCGTCACAGTCTTGCGCTTGGCGTGCTCAGTGTACGTCACCGCGTCGCGGATCACGTTCTCCAGGAACACCTTCAGCACCCCGCGGGTCTCCTCGTAGATCAGACCAGAGATGCGCTTCACGCCGCCCCTGCGAGCCAGGCGGCGGATGGCGGGCTTCGTGATGCCCTGGATGTTGTCGCGCAACACCTTGCGGTGCCGCTTGGCGCCACCCTTGCCGAGCCCCTTTCCTCCCTTGCCGCGGCCTGTCATCCTTCCTTCCTCGGGCAAAGCAAAACGTGCACAAACAGCGGCTGCAGCGGCTGGCGAGTCGGCTACGGTCTGCGCCCAGCGCGCCCGCCGCCCCCCTATATAGACTCTGGCCCGCCCTCCCCCCACCACGCGCAACCGAGGGCATATAAGCGCAGCACGGAGGCGCGCGGGCCCGTTGTCAAGGCAGCACCGGACGCCGCGCCACACCTAACCTCCACGCACGCCGCTCCGCTACCGCTACCGCCATGGCCCGCACAAAGCAAACGGCCCGCAAGTCCACCGGCGGAAAGGCGCCGCGCAAACAGCTCGCCACCAAGGCGGCGAGGAAGAGCGCGCCCGCCACCGGAGGCGTCAAGAAGCCCCACCGCTACAGGCCGGGCACCGTCGCCCTGCGAGAAATCAGGCGCTACCAGAAGAGCACAGAGCTGCTCATCCGCAAGCTGCCATTCCAGCGCCTAGTGCGCGAGATCGCCCAGGACTTCAAGACCGACCTGCGCTTCCAGAGCTCCGCAGTCATGGCCCTGCAGGAGGCCAGCGAGGCCTACCTCGTCGGCCTCTTCGAAGACACCAACCTGTGCGCAATCCACGCCAAGCGCGTCACCATCATGCCCAAGGACATCCAGCTCGCGCGCCGCATCCGCGGCGAGCGCGCCTAAACCGCGCCGCGGCACCGCACCGCACAAACAAAAACGGCCCTTTTCAGGGCCACTAACATCTCTCCGTCGCGAGCAAACTTTGTCGGTCGCCTGCCTCTCGCCCCGCAACCCAAAAACAAAAACCACCACTTCCCGTCCGTCCGCCACACCCGCTCACTCTGCCTGCCTGCTAGCAGCGCGCAACAATCACACATCATCCCTCCCCGGCGCTCAAAGCGCACAATACCCAACGGCCGACGTCACACCGCACGGGTGGCTGGCCGGCCGCCGCTTTCGTTTCGAAAACAAAAAAAACCCGCACTCCACTCCGACGCGCTCGCTCGCTCTACACGCCACCGAAATCCCCGCCGACTCCTTCCGCATCTCAACGTGCCCCCCGTTGCAAAACATAACACACACACACACACAAAGGAACAAAACAAAGACCAGACACGACTCGACAAGACAGACATCCGAGAAGAACGAACGCAGGCAAGCCAACCAACGTATTCAAACTAAACAACGTGACAGAAAACCAACCGTCGGCCGCCGCCACAAACACGGCGACAATCAACCACGACAACAACAACAACAACAACAACAACAACACCGCTTACCGCTACCGCCGCCCACACCCGCCACCGACCCCCGCAATCCAACCACCACGGCACGCAAACAGCATCCCCACGGGCATACAGACAGACACCCACACCAAACGCAACACGACAATCAAAACCTTCCCCGACGTGCTTTGATGGCCCTGAGAAGGGCCGTTTTTTTTGGGCCGCGCGTCTCTTGCGCGCCACTAGACGACGACGGGGGGTGGGGACGACGGAGTCAAGCGCCAAACCCTTCCTTTCCCCCATCTCTTTCTCCTCTACTCTACTTCTTCTTCTTGGGCGAAGCCTTCGCCTTAGACGGCGTCGTCGCCTTCTTCGGGCGCGGCGCCTTCGGCTTCTTCGTCGGAACCTTGGCGGCCTTCTTCGCCTTCGACGGCGACTTGGCCTTGGCCGGCTTGGCCGCAGCCGCCTTCTTCGCACCCGCGGGAGCGGCCGACGCCGCAGACGCCTTCTTGGCGGCGCCCGCCTTCCGACCGGTCGCCGCCTTCACGCCACCAGCCTTCTTTGCGCCGGCCGCACGGGCGCCCTTCTTCTCCTTGCTGGCCGGAGCGGCGCGCTTCTTCTTGGCACCGCCAGCACGAGCCTTGCCGCCCTCGGCCGCCCCCCCGCCGCCGGCGCCGGCAAGCTTGAACGAGCCGGACGCGCCCTTCCCCTTCGTCTGCACCAGCTCGCCCGCCACGACGGCCGACTTGAGGTACTTCTTGATAAACGGCGCCAGCTTCTCCGCGTCCAGCTTGTAGTGCGCGGCTATGTACTTCTTGATCGCCTGCAGCGACGACCCGCCGCGCTCCTTCAGACTCTTGATGGCGGCCGTCACCATCTCAGAGGTGCGCGGGTGCGCAGGCTTGGCGCGCGGCTTCTTCGCAGACGACGCAGACTTGGCCTTCTTCGTAGTGCCGGTGGCGGCGGGTGCCGCAGCAGTCTCGTTCGTAGCCGCCTGATCTGCCATTTCGACGACGCGCGTAACACACAGCGAGAGCGAGCGGGACGGCAGGCACGCAAGCACAGCACAGCAGCAGAGCAGAGAATCACAAGGCCCAGCCAGTGTCGCGGGCGGGCGCGGACGGCCGAGAGAGCGGCCGCCACTCTGCGCGCCGCCGCGCCGCGCCTCCCGCGCTTGCTACCGCCCAACGTCCGACAGCCTGTGCGGAGCAGCCCCAAACCTGCGCCACAACCGCCCGCGCCTTTCAAACCACCGAGGATGGGGCTACACACAGCCACACCACAGTCGCCAACCAGTCGCCACGGCAGCGCCGCAAACCACGGCAGCCTGGGTCGGCCCGCCGAGAATCGCCGCCCCCGCCCAAATGCCGCCCCCACAGCCCCAGCCGACGACCCGCCACAATGGCCAAACCTTCGGCAAAACTCCCACACCGTCGCCGCGGCAGCCCGGCCAGCGCGGCCGGCGCCACAGCCACACAAGCCGAGGCGTGCGGCGATGACGGCCGTGCAAACGCGCCTCCGCCGCCCCATCGCCTTCCGTCGCCCTCCCGCCGTTTCCCGATCGGCCCGCAGCCGTCGGGCCACATCGCGCGCCGTCCTCCTCCTCTCGCCCGCCAACATTCACAGCCGTTTCTCAACAATTGCCCGCCGCAAACGGACGCCGCCTGCGCAACAGGCGCCGCCGCCCCTCGCCGCTTCCGACCCAACCCCTCGACCGAGGCAAACCGCAATCCGAATCTACAGACCAACCCAATCTGCCGTCAAGCACACACGACAGCCGACCTTACACGTTACGCGTTACACATTACGTTTACACGTCTACGTTAGGTTAGGTTAGGTGGACGTGGGTTAGGTTAAGGGGACTTGGGTTAGGTTAAGCGTCAAACTTAGGTTAAGCATTCAAACACGTCAGGCGTCAGAGGTTAGGTTAGGTTAGGTTAGGTTAGGTTAGGTTACACGTTAGGTTAAGGGGTCAGTGCTAGGTTAAGAAGCGTCAAACGTAGGTTACAAAAGCGTTCAAACGTGAGGCGTGAGCCGGACAGCTTACCTTACGTAGACGTTAGGGGCTCACAGGCTGAGCTCACCTCGCCACACCACACGTTAGGTTCGGTTCGGTTCGCTCGGCTCAGCGTAAAGCGCCGAGGTCAGGGTTACGTTCGTTCACCTTCGGGCGCCACACTTTCGGTTGAAAGGTCGCGACGGGACGACGTCGGCAGGCACGCCGCAAACGAACAAAAACGTACAGACGACGTCGGAAACCGCCGACAGACGGGGGAGCAGCACGACCACGACCACGACCAGACACCGAGCGCGAACGAGACACACGCGAACCACCCCCACCGGCCAAAGGGCACCACACAACAACCCAGAGCACCACGTGTCGACACCAGAGCAACCCGCCGCTCACGCGACATGGCTGGCACCGAAGGGCAACCGCCCGCAACTGCGCTTTCCGCGCCGGCCCGGATGCACGTCGTGCTACAACAACACCACTACCGTACACAGCCGCTGTTCACAACATCACTATCAATGGCGCGCCCGCGGCTCGCCGCCGTCGCAGTCGCAGCCCCAACGCCAGCACTTTTGCACCACCATTCACACGCACCGCAACACAGCTCGCCGACACAGCCGAACAAAACAAACACCACACAACAACAGCAACAACGCCGCCGCCTCTACTTGTGCCGGCGACCCACCCCGCCGATGGCGCACCTCTCGCCAGCCGGCAATCGACACACACGCACCCACCCACCGGGGCCCAGTGCAAAAAAAAAAAAAAAAAAAAACACACAAAAACAAAAAAACCAAACAACACAAACGACACGGGAAGCGCACACCGCCACTTCGCGCGCACGCCACCAACCAGTCGTCGTCTCAAAATAACAAACACAAACAAAATAAACTAACAACTAGGGCAACACAAAACAAAAACGCCTCGCACGAACCGCCCACAAAAAGGACAAGCACACGCACAGCCTCTGCTGACGACCACGACGCAGCGGCACGCTGCTCCTGTCCCGCGCCCCGCGCCCCACTCGATTCACAACTCACGCGACACCGTCAACGACGGGCTCGCTTCCCGCAACCTACCACCTTTCCGCCACGACGCACAGCCCCAGCCCCACCCGACGACGCCCGTGGCAACGACTGCACTTTCACCACCGCCTCCCCCTTCCCCCCCAAAACACACACACACACACACACACAGCCAGCCAAAAACGCACTCGCGACCCACACATGCACGTGCATCGGCACACGCCAACCAGTCAACGTCGACAACCACACGCAAGGCTCGAAACGAAACCGGCGTCCTTCCACGTTGCCATCAAGCTACGCGACACAAGACACAAGGAACCAACACAACAGCCGGCCCCACTAATTCCCACTCTCACGCCGCAAAAAGCACACCGAAACCGCCAAACGCACGCACATTCCCCTTCGCACTGACACCACCGACCGGCTCGCTACCACACACCTCTCGGCAGCCGTTTCACGCCAATTCGCCACACCGCCCACACAGTCGACAAGCGCCCGCCCTGTACGGCACACGCAACGACGCAGCGCAGCAAAGGGCGCCCGCAACACATACCTCTCCGCCGCCCGACGCGCCAACCGCCACACCACACCGCCAGCCACTCGCAAATTGTGCACTGCCACCAGCCACACGTCCAACACGCCGCGCCGCCTCCGGCCACCCGCCAGGGGGCGCTCACGTCCGCGACAACAGCGCGGCCCGCCGGGCCGGGCCGAACCGAACCGAGCCGCCGCTGCTCTGCACTCGGCACGGCCACACCCTGCTGCAGACCGGGCTCGTCCCTCTGTACGCGTCTGCCTGCGCATCAACACAACACGACCTTTTTTTTTTTTTTCCTCTCTACCGCCATCCCTTCTTCTCGCGTTTTACTCGTTGTTGCAGCAGCGGCGCACACCTACACATCCACAGCCCCAGCCGAGCCGGCCTCACCTCAGGGCCCGCCGCCAGCGTCTCCTCCTCGGGCACAGGTGCGGTGCTGTGGCCGCCCATCCAACCGCATTGCTGGCCGTCCAGCCACCAGGCGTTCCCACTGCCGCGAGCCACGCCGCGCACCGACCCTGCTGCAGAAAACGAAGCATAGCCAGAGACCGACCGATACACAAAGCAAGCCGTCGCCTCGCCTCTTGTCCTTCCTGCCTTCCTTCCGCCCCCGCCCTTCTCACACCACCGCCTCTCCACTTTCGCCCCCCCCCCCCTCCTTTTTTTTCTTCTTTCTTTCTTTCTTTGGCCCTCTCTCCTTCCCGCCATGGCGGTTACGGCACCGCCTGCAGCGGCAGATTTTTTGCGCCCACACGCCTACTCCTACCACCATTAACCTTGCCCTGCCCTGCCCATCAACGTCGCAGTCGAACCGACGCTTGCCAACACACTGCCCACGTTCCTTTCTCTTTTCGGCCTACGCCCATTACGCGCCGCCGCCACAGCACCTTCCCTTCCCACAACACACCGACGTCATCACACGCACCCAAAACAGGGGCCACGACCGTGTTCCTCGCCCACTCCCATCCCGCACGGTACGCACATTCCCAACTACTACCGCGCACCCTCCCTTTCCACTCTGTGTGTCTCTGTGTCTGTGTCCTGTCCGCGCGTGACGCCTCTCAACATCCGCCGTCCCCCGTCCCGTTTTCGCCCCCATGCCGTCGTCGCGCCGCCTCCTCCCCGTCCACCGCCGCCCCTGTCCGCCCCGCACCACACCATACACCGCTGCTTGTCCCGGCCGTTGCCACCAAAGGCGCCGACCGCAAACGCGCCACGCCGCAGCCCCCGTGCGTCTCGCGCTCGCTTGCATCTCCGTGCCGACGCTGCCTCTCTTCCCACTCGCACTCGACCTCGACAACACAGTCTTTGGCTCCGCCACTGCGTGTTCCGGTGGTACGCACGCTGCAACACGTATGTATTCATTACCAGAGCGATGGCGAGGCATGACAGCATCTCTGTCTGACCAGAGAGTTCTTTATCGCTGCTAGTCGGCGCTTGGACCGCGCCAGACGACAGTAGTGGCACGCACCGGGTCGCCAGGAACAGTTGTTATATATATTGTAGCGCGAGTCGGGAGAGGTAGTAGTCGGTCGACAGTAGTAGCGGGTGGACGGTTGTACTGAGCGGGCGTCGGCGGCGTGCTCTGCTCGTCTCGCGACTCTGGTCACGGTTCGGGACGATGTATAGTATATTGTGTTATAATCAAGAGGTGGTGTGACGCTGCATTGCGCAAATCTGATAACGTATGTTCATTGTACTTATTTTGTTCAACAACACAAGCCCCACTATTACTTTTTTTCTAAAGTAACTTTTGTCTCTTAACGAAAAACATTCACTTTTTAAAGACTACTTCCTATGGCATTTCCCTCCAAGGAGTGCAATTAATTACCAGCCAGCACTCATTCATTGCACACAGCTGTGTAAGGGGTATCTACAATCGAGGAGCGGATATAAATGCAATTTTTTGTTTCTTTTTGTTTTTTGTTTTGTGTGTGTGTTGTAACCTCCCAGCAATATTTAAAATAATGGACAATGTTATTTACGGATGCTAATGGACATTGCGCTAATTGTAACCTCGCCCACAATGAGAGGTATTGAAAATGGCAACAACAATGTGCAATTCGCAATCTGACTCAAATATAAAGTCTTCACACAACATTTAAAAAAGTCCGTTCAGTGACAAGAAACTTCAATTAAACCGAAATATCGGTCTTTGGCCCTGTGCAAAACAATCGGAATTAAAGTCTTACCTCCGAATAAATGGATGTCACATTTCTGCTCTGGTTGTTGCGCAGCGCTTGGAGGAACTGCATTGCAAATAATAATATTCTCTTTTTTTGTGATTTTAGTGACATTTTTCTTCAAAGAAGTGGAACGAACTCTTTAGTTCAATAAAAGATTAAATGTTTGAAAAATGCTTTTGAAATAAAAATTATTATTGGGGAACTTGTTGGAGCATAATTACAATAAATACAATTTCTCATTATCTAATGATTATATTAATTAACAGTATACCTTATTCACCATCTTGACCAGTGTTGCCGACCGCCTACATCACACAACCGCACTCGGCTGCTACTACTGACCGACCGCTCTGCATGACGACTATTAGCGTACTGCACGCGACGACTACTGACAGAGTACAGCCCTCAACTACACAGACTGACTGACTGACTGAGAACCGCTCGCAACACTCGCGCAGTCCAGCGCAAACTCTCTGGTCACAGATGCTACAATGTCTCGCCATCGCTACTATGTTACATACGTGTTTCAGTGTCTTTTTCATTGGGGTAACGATCTTTGGCTCTTTTTATTCTGAATACAGGGCCAAAGGTCAACGGCTGCTGCCCTTATACAATTTATCAGGTTTCATTATGTCTGTTGCAATGTTACATACGGTTCACTCTTTCATTAATATTATCGTTGGGTTTGTTTTGTAGGGACGTTAACATTCTGGCACATTTTTATTATCATCGGACTCTCTGCTATTTGTGCAGGGAGGTTATACCTGGGTCCATTTCCATTTCCATTTACATTTTAATATTGATAGACTTTTTGTTTTCTTTTTTGTTTCTTGTTGTTTTTCCTTCTTTTTTTTTGTTGTTTTTTTTCTTTTGTTTTGTTTTTCCCGCTCTCACCACCACCGCCGCATCACGCCTTCCGTTTTCTTGGTTTCTTTTCTGTGCTTCAACATCACCGCGCCCCATTTCCACACCACAGCCATCAGCCTCCAAGACGGGCGGGCGCAGTGTGCCATTTCCGGCGCACAAGCACACCCGTACGGTACTCTCCTCGCCCCCACGCCACCAACAACACAGCGACCACGCGGCTTTCAGGCACGGCACGGCACGGCACGGCACCGGCGAAATGCGCCGCCCCCGCCCCCGCCCCTCCGCGCATCCGTCCGTCTCGCCACGTTCACTGACAGCCGCGTCTGCGGCTACACCACGACAACCACAACACAACACCGCTCCCCTCCCTGGCAACTCACATTGTTTTTCTCCTCCTCTTTTGCACAAACCACAACGCCGAGCACAGGCGCAAGCCACCCACACCGCGCCCCTCCCCGTCCCGTCTTTGGCCGCCGCTCCTCGTTTCCTCGTTTGCCCCCTCCCATCTCCCGAAATGCCATGCCAGCAGCGTTACGCATGCCCCTCCCCTGTCCACACAACACTACCGCCTAACGAACAGCCTTTTCCGGGCCACATGCAGGGCACGCCCACCTCCAAACACTGCCAATTCACGGACGCACGCACGCACACACACACACACACACACACACACACACTCACTTTCTCGACACCTTTCTGTACGGAGGGTGCGTCATCTCGACCGTGACAGAGTGACGGCAACTATCGACGATCCATTTCCCCCCACTGGTAAAACATGTCCACTAACACCTACATACATCATTCAAGTACACAGACAATAGCATACACACAATGGGAGGGCACACGAACATGGACGGCACGGCACTGTCATACACTCTTCCTCAGAACCATATCAACAAACGTTACGTACATCCGGGAAAGCGAAAGCGAAAGCGAAAGCAAAGGCAAAGCCCAATGCAGCCGTCAAAGGTAACGTTCACCACGGCAGACACTTGCAGCCGCGCCGCCGTTAAACGCATTTCAGTGCGGCTCCAATACGCCTCCGACACGGGAACGTTCCGTTGCTCTACGAATGCGTTTCTCCCCTTTTTCCCTTCCTCTCTCTTTTGCCCCCCCCTCCTTGCACTCTTGCCTCATTCCTCACGTTCTGCCCAGACATTCGACCGATCAGAGTCAACCTTTCGTTACCGTTCTCAGCGCGACGGTGTACAACAGTATGACGGGTGTGCCCAAGACTTCGGTTCAGTTGCGTGACGCCGGTCTATCGCGCCGATCGACAGTTACTCAGGGGGCGACGGATCGGACCACGTCACCGACACACAAAACACTTTCAAACAAACAAACAAATACATACATACCGGATGGACACAGACAAACACGTGTACAGACATTCGCCAAACAAACGACCGGCGCCGCCGCCGCCGCCGCCGTCTAGCGTGCATCTTGAATGACGACATCGGTGTGCGTGCGTCGTACGCAATCAGTCAGACACGGCTATCAAACATCAGAGTCGAATGGTACATCATCGTGCGTGTCGCCGTACACGTACAGTACAATACAACAACAATGCGTCTTAATGGCACGTTCATTTCAACGTCACTCACACACCTCCACGCTGCAGTTACGTCGCACCATTGTCAAACTCGGCGTACAGCAAAGGGAATAGTGGGCGGCAAAAACAAACCAAACAAAAACATTTCACATTTCACCCTCGCCATGTATGATGTGCAAAAAAACAAACCCGCAAACGGCCGTCGTTACGGTGACACAAAAGTCGCCGATCGCACTGTCCCCCCTCGCAGACGGGTAACACACAAACACACACACACCCCAACAACACCAATGGGTCAAAAACCACGCCAACGAGGCGTGCCACCATTCCACGCCACGGCGACCAACCTCGTGGCCGTACCCCGCGCAACACGCTTTGACGCGCCCCCCCACCCACAATCAAAATGCACACATACATCACAGCCGTCCACACAAACAACAACAACAACAACAATTCCGCCCTTCCCGCAAAAGGCAAGTTGGTGGCCCTGAAAAGGGCCGTTTCGCCGCTCTCGCAACGGAGGAGCCTTCTCCATCCTTCCTTCCATTCCAGAGCCACCTCCTTACTTGGAGCTCGTGTACTTGGTCACCGCCTTCGTGCCCTCGCTCACGGCGTGCTTGGCCAGCTCGCCAGGCAGCAACAGCCGCACAGCGGTCTGGATCTCGCGGGACGTGATGGTCGAGCGCTTGTTGTAGTGCGCCAGGCGAGAAGCCTCGGCCGCAATGCGCTCGAAAATGTCGTTCACGAAGCTGTTCATGATGCTCATCGCCTTCGACGAGATGCCCGTGTCAGGGTGCACCTGCTTCAGCACCTTGTAGATGTAGATGGCATAGCTCTCCTTCCTCTTGCGCTTCTTCTTCTTGTCGCCCTTCGAAATGTTCTTCTGCGCCTTGCCAGCCTTCTTGGCGGCCTTCCCGCTAGTCTTGGGCGGCATCTCCAACCAACGTACGGCAGCAGCAACACCAGTAGCAAGCGCTCCGCTCTAGTCAGCGTCTCCCCACACAGTGGCACCCGCCGCCAGCCGCCGCCGCACCTTTACCAGCTCGCCCTGTTGCGGCCGCCGACCAATGGGGCGCGCGCGCAACCGGCCGCCGCACCCGAGCCCATAAAGCACCCCCACCCCGGCTGCGCCGGCACGCACTCCGCTGCTCGACTCGCTGCCGCTCGCACCGGTCGTTTTCGTTTCCGTTTCGTGTGCACCGTCGCTAGCCCATCGCCATGTCCGGACGCGGAAAGGGAGGCAAAGTCAAGGGCAAGTCAAAGTCCCGCTCAAGCAGGGCTGGGCTCCAGTTCCCGGTCGGCAGAATCCACCGCCTCCTGCGCAAGGGAAACTACGCAGAGCGCGTCGGCGCCGGGGCGCCCGTCTACCTCGCCGCCGTCATGGAGTACCTCGCGGCTGAGGTGCTCGAGCTGGCCGGAAACGCGGCCCGCGACAACAAGAAGACGCGCATCATCCCGCGCCACCTGCAGCTTGCCATCCGCAACGACGAGGAGCTCAACAAGCTCCTGTCGGGCGTCACCATCGCACAGGGTGGTGTCCTGCCCAACATCCAGGCCGTCCTGCTGCCAAAGAAGACCGAGAAGAAGGCCTAAAGGAGGCCAGGCAATCGCAGCGCCGCGTGCTCCCCTGCACGCAACGCGCTTTGCCGGCTCGGCCCACAACAATCGGCCCTTTTCAGGGCCACCACACAAACCTACGTCCAAAGCAAAATTTCAGTCGTCCTCGCCGCACCTTGTTTTGTTTTAACTTTGCACTGTCACAGCACAGCCGCCGCCGGCGCACGTCCGCCATCTTGTCGTCCACACAGCCCGTGTGGCCCAACACACACACACACGCACACATTTTGCACCGTCGCAGTCGCCTTCCAAACCGACAACGGCAGCAATAATGACCATTGTTAAAGGGAGGCGTGTCGACACACCGCCCTCCACTCCCGCGCGCAACGGCCGTCGACACGAACGAAACAGCTGATCCGGCCGCCTATGCCCACACGCCTTGCCTCGGAAACCCCAACGCCGCCGCAAACAAACACACAGAGACAAACCACGCAAGCAAATAATCACCGCCTCTCGCACAACAACACACAGCCCGCCCGCCATCTCCGTCGCGATCGATACAAAGACACACAAACGAAGCAGCTCCACACACAGCCAGCCACATGACACGTTTCCTTTCCTTCTCCCCTCCCAGTCACATCACGTCGCTCAAACGGAAAGAAAGAAACAAACAAACAAACAACACAGCGCGCACACACGCAGCAACAACACAGACTCTTTCGCACTTTTCAACTTCCGAACAGTGTGGTGGCCCTGAAAAGGGCCGTTTTCTAGTCTCTCCCACCCACAAGCACGGCCGCGGGAAGGCCAGCGCCCGCTGCGACGCAGCCTAACCGCCGAAACCGTACAGGGTGCGCCCCTGCCTCTTCAGGGCGTACACCACGTCCATGGCCGTCACAGTCTTGCGCTTGGCGTGCTCAGTGTACGTCACCGCGTCGCGGATCACGTTCTCCAGGAACACCTTCAGCACCCCGCGGGTCTCCTCGTAGATCAGACCAGAGATGCGCTTCACGCCGCCCCTGCGAGCCAGGCGGCGGATGGCGGGCTTCGTGATGCCCTGGATGTTGTCGCGCAACACCTTGCGGTGCCGCTTGGCGCCACCCTTGCCGAGCCCCTTTCCTCCCTTGCCGCGGCCTGTCATCCTTCCTTCCTCGGGCAAAGCAAAACGTGCACAAACAGCAGCTGCAGCGGCTGGCGAGTCGGCTACGGTCTGCGCCCAGCGCGCCCGCCGCCCCCCTATATAGACTCTGGCCCGCCCTCCCCCCACCACGCGCAACCGAGGGCATATAAGCGCAGCACGGAGGCGCGCGGGCCCGCAATTCCGAGCTGCGATGTCTCTTGCGAATGTTGTGTGTTCTGGAGCTGAGGGTGTGGCGGATCGCCGCCTGGCGGAGCTAGCTTCGTCGGCGGCCCCATCCGGCCCCCCACCTACGACAACCCGGCAACTTGACCCGGACCCTGAGATGGCTCATTCTTTGGATTCTCCGCCTGGACGTACTGTCTCCTCCGCGGGCGGCTTACCGCCGACGCCGTCCTTTTCTGCAGATTCTTCAGGGCGATGTGGTATCGATTCAGAAATCGATACCGCCGCCCTTAGGCGGTTAGATAGGGCACATGGCGCGTCAGGGCCCCCTTCACGTGGGACCAGCCCGCGCGCGCCGAGGCAAAGTCAGGATTTCCTTCGTCCCTCGTCCGCCCTCGACATGCCGGACATTTCTGATGCGGTCAATGTCCCTGAGGAGTCGGACTGCGATTCCCTTGGCTGCTTCATGGATGACAGTGACATCGCGGAGGGCCTGGAGGAACACTTCACCGCTCTCCGTGACGCTGCAGAGGAAGAGGGCCAACAGGTCGACCCTGTCCGGCGTCAGACCGCCCTCTACCCCAACATGACTGCCGCGGCCGCCGACAGCGATACCGGGGGCGGGATGGAGTTCGACGACGACCATCGGCGCCCGGTCGCTGAGCGCCGGAAGCGGCAGTTAGCCTCCTCATCGGACTCTGAGGCCCCTCCGCCCGCTGACCGCGGGCACACCAAGAAGAAGAAGGCCGTTATTGACGCGGAGGGCTTCCAGGTGCCGCGCAAAACGGCACCTCGTCGCCAGATCACCACGTCCTTGTCGGACGTGCCCGTCAGCAACGCGTTCGCGGCTATTGATGGTGCCGCGGACGCCCCACCCCCTCCCCCGCCCCCACCACCGTCGGCCACCCCTCCTGCCCCCCCACCCATATCCATCCAACACAAGGGGCCCTTCAAGGTGCTTTTAGATCTCCTCACTACTCACACTGACTTCCCCTTCCGTATAAAATGGGTGGGTAATGATGACTATCGCCTGTTTGTACAGTCCCCCGCTGACCTTGCTAAGTCCCTTATTATCCTAAGCAAGTTCAACGTCGGTTTCTCCACCCCTCCTAAACGGGCCCGCCGCATCAGGGTTGTTGTCAGGGGGCTCCCTATGGAGTATTCTGATGATGACCTGCGGACGGCGCTTGCGTCTTTGAACATTACCCCTACAGTTATATCCCGGATCATCTCCCCTCGAACCCGACGCCCCACCCCTCTCTTTTTCGTCTCCGCTCCTGACACGCCGGAGAACCACCCCCTTCTCACCCTCTCGCTCCTCGATCACGTTAGCGTGACGATGGAGAAGCCGCGCTCCAGGAGGATGACCCTGGTCTGCTACCGCTGCCAGGGATTGGCGCACTTCGCGGGTGACTGCACCCGCGAGGTGCGTTGCGTAAAGTGTGCTGGAGGTCACGCCTCCTCGGAGTGCTCTAAACCCCGAGACGTCCCCCCCACCTGCGCCCGCTGTGGCGGGAATCACACTGGCAGTTATATGGGCTGTCCCAGAATTAAGTCTTTCAAGGCAAGCCAGAAACGGTTTGCAGGGACATCGGCGGCGGCCCGCCCGGGCACCAGTTACTCTGGTGCGCTGGTCGGCTCGGCGTCGCGGGCCCACCCCCACCTTGCGTCTCGTTCCCATCCCGTCCCTCTGGGCTCCTACCCACCCCCGCTCCTCTCCCTCCCCATTGTACCCCCTCCAACAGCCTTCCCTCCCCTCCCCACCCAGCAGGTGTCAAGCACTGCTTCCCCCTCCTCCCAGCGGGTGTCACGCTCCGCTGTTCCTTCCCCATCCCCCCGGCAGGCGTTAAGCACTGCCTCCCCCTCTCCCACCCCGGTACACTCTCAACAGCACCCTGTCCCCACCCCTTCCTCTGTTCCCACCCCCCTTGGTGACCTCATCGCCACTGTTGTTGAGGCACTGACCTCAGCCATTTCCGCCACCTTCACCTCCCTCCTCCAATCCCTCCCACACCAACTTGCCACCGCCCTCTCCCAATCCATGTCCCCCATCGCCCCTCCCGCTCCCATTCCAACCAGTCATGGCTGTTAGACATCACGGATTGACAACCATGATCTGGAATGCCAACGGTCTCCACAAACAACAGGGCGAGTTCCGACAGTTCCTCCTGGATGAGGGGGTTGATGTTTGCCTTGTTGCTGAGACGCACCTCAAACCCGGTGTTTTTGTCCGTGTAGCAAACTACTCCTGCTACCGGACAGACAGGCCCACCGCCTATGGTGGCACGGCGGTGTACGTGCGTAACTCCCTCCGCCACCACCCTATTCCCCTCCCCCCACTTCACACTGTGGAAGCCACTGGCATTGTCGTCCACACGGTGAGGGGTCCCATTACGTTCGTGGCTCTCTACAGGCCACCACGAGGCCTTCTCGAAACACCGGACTATGAAGCATTGCTGTCGCTCGGCAACGACGTCTTCGTTGGCGGTGACTTCAATGCCAAACATGCTGCCTGGAACAGTAGGTTAACCAACACATCAGGTCGTCGACTCCTCCGGGTCGCAGAGCGGCATCATGCCCGCACCATCGGCCCGCACGACCCCACCATTTACCCCTCTGGTGGACGTGCCCCAGATGTCCTAGACATCGCAGTGGTGAAGGGTCTACCCCACCCCATCACTGCAGCCACCCGCATCGCTCTAGCCTCCGATCACCGACCGGTCATCTGTTCCATCGATCTCGCTGGAACCTCGACCGTGCCGAGGGAGGGCCTAGACATCCGCGGTATTGACTGGCAGTCCTACCAGAGACGGGTCGAAGCAGCCCTACCCACACTACCTGCTGCCGATCACACGGACGCAGATCGTACCCTCATCCACCTCACCACTGTTGTGCTAGATGCTGCAACAGCAGCGACCCCTCCCCGTCCGCACCGGCCCCCGGATCATCTGCGTCCGCTCCCCCCCCACATCCTTGCTCTCATCACAGAGAAAAACCGGACCACCCGTGAATGGCAGCTCACTCGGCATCCGGCAACCAAGCGCCTCATCAATAGATTACAGCGCCAAATCAAGGCTGCGGTGCAAGACCACCGCAATCAGGCTTGGGAGAACAAAATCTCTGCCATTGACCTGCGTGACCCGTCTGCTTGGCGGCTCACAAAAAGCCTTCTGCGACGAGGGCAACGGATCCCCCCCCTACAGGTCGGCGATGACTTTGTGTCCGAACCAGACGCCAAGGCTAACGCCTTGGCTGATGTCTTCGCGCGCAACTTCACCCCGGTCAATGACCCCATTGACCCCGGCCATATTCGCCTGGTCACGGCACGTCTCCCTCAATTCCTTGCCGTCCAGGACCCTGAGGATGAAATCACCCCCATTAACGAAGAGGAGGTTGCACTGCAATTGCGGTACCTCAAATCCAAGAAAGCTGGCGGCCCCGATAATGTGACGAATGCCCTCCTCAAGCAATTACCCCCAGCTTCTATTCCCATCCTGACGGCCACATTCAACAACATCCTCACAACCAGGCAATATCCCTCTGCCTGGAAACACGCTGAAGTGGTCGCCATACCCAAGGCTGGGAAGGATCTTCGTTCCCCTGCCAGCTACCGCCCCATCAGCCTCTTGCCCGCCATCTCCAAGGTGTTCGAGAGGCTGTACCTTAAACGACTGCTCATCCACATTGCCCGAGAACGAGTCCTCCCTGATGAGCAGTTTGGCTTCAGGCAGGGCCACGCCACCACTCACCAACTCCTGCGCCTAGTAGAAGAGGCACTGGACGCCATTGAACGTAGGGAGTACTTCGGGGCCATACTCCTCGACGTGTCCAGGGCGTTTGACTCGGTCTGGCACGAAGGGCTGCTCTACAAATTATTCTCCCTTGGCTTCCCGGTGTCCCATGTACGGCTAATAGCCACTTACCTGGAAGGTCGCACCTTCCATGTTAGGATCCCTGACGGGAAATCCACGCGACGACGCATCAGGGCAGGAGTACCACAGGGCAGCGTACTTGGGCCGCTACTCTACTCCCTCTTCACAGCTGATCTGCCCTCTGCGCCGAGGGTACATTTAGCTCTCTACGCAGATGACACTGCACTCTTCTCTCGTTCTCGGAGTGCGGCAGTTCTTCAACAGCGGCTCCAGGGGGCTACAGATTCCCTAACCGACTGGGCTAGGACCTGGCGTCTGGCATTTAATCCCTCCAAGACCCAAGCCCTTATCATCTGCCGACGCCGTATTCCCGTTCGGCTCCCTCAGGTGGCGGTCCTTGGTACCCCAGTCCCCTGGACTCGTACTGCACAGTACTTGGGTGTTACCCTGGACCAACGCCTAACCTGGCGCCCCCACATCGACGAGGTGCGTCGTAAGGCAATGGGGCGGCTATGCCTGCTCTACCCTCTCATCAACCCAACCTCTTCCCTCCCCACGCACCTTGCTGTTAGACTGTACACCTCCCTTGTTCGCCCCATCCTTGAATACGCGGTGGTGGTGTGGGGCAATGCTGCCCCCACCCACCTCCGCCGACTCCAAACCGTCCAGAACCGGGCTCTCCGGCGTGCCCTCCGCCTCCCCTTCGACTTCCCAACCCGCGAGCTCCACCTCCTGGCTGAAGTGCCGCTCCTTCGTACCCGCATCCTCTCCGCCGCCCACTCCTTTTACCACAAAACTCGTCACTCTCCTAATCCCTTAATCCTTTCCCTGGGCACCCGTGTTCACCGACTAGCCACCACTCGATGGCCCGACCTTTTATTTCGCCCCCCGTGACCTCGCCTGCACCAGGCCCCTCATCTCATCTCATGCCGACTACCTCCCTCCCGTCATAGATTATTCCCCCCCACATGCCATGTCATTCGCTCCCCCAACACGCCTCCCCCTTCCCCCCACACTACCCCCAATGTTGGCCTAATCATGATAGGCCCTTCTTTTTTCCACTTCTTCCACTGTCACCCTCTGACTTCTTTCTCTTTCCCCCTCCCCCCAATTCGCCATGTCAAGAATGCTTGCCGCCGCCATCGCGTCGCCGCTACGAAGCAGAAGAGGCCAGGATAATGGCCGTTCGCTTTCACTCACTCTCACTATTCCTCCTTCTGTCCTTTCTTCTGTCACTAATCGTAATTCCCGGCCAGTCAATTGGGCCGTTCGTTTTCCTTTTCTCTCACTGTCTCTCTTACTATCCTTTCCTCTTTCTTTTAATTAAAAAAAAAAAAAAAAAAAAAAAAAAAAAAAAAAAAAAAAAAAAAAAAAAAAAAAAAAAAAAAAAAAAAATATTGCACAAAGAATCAAGCAGAACAATAACGCCATGAAATTTCGATAGCCACACCGTCATGCCAGAAGGTGAAGCGCCTTGTTGCGCTAGTACTTCGCCCTCAGTCGAGGATATCTTCCTCAGTCCATTGTGCAGGTTCGTTCGTTCGTTCGCGCGGGCCCGTTGTCAAGGCAGCACCGGACGCCGCGCCGCACCTAACCTCCACGCACGCCGCTCCGCTACCGCTACCGCTACCGCCATGGCCCGCACAAAGCAAACGGCCCGCAAGTCCACCGGCGGAAAGGCGCCGCGCAAACAGCTCGCCACCAAGGCGGCGAGGAAGAGCGCGCCCGCCACCGGAGGCGTCAAGAAGCCCCACCGCTACAGGCCGGGCACCGTCGCCCTGCGAGAAATCAGGCGCTACCAGAAGAGCACAGAGCTGCTCATCCGCAAGCTGCCATTCCAGCGCCTAGTGCGCGAGATCGCCCAGGACTTCAAGACCGACCTGCGCTTCCAGAGCTCCGCAGTCATGGCCCTGCAGGAGGCCAGCGAGGCCTACCTCGTCGGCCTCTTCGAAGACACCAACCTGTGCGCAATCCACGCCAAGCGCGTCACCATCATGCCCAAGGACATCCAGCTCGCGCGCCGCATCCGCGGCGAGCGCGCCTAAACCGCGCCGCGGCACCGCACCGCACAAACAAAAACGGCCCTTTTCAGGGCCACTAACATCTCTCCGTCGCGAGCAAACTTTGTCGGTCGCCTGCCTCTCGCCCCGCAACCCAAAAACAAAAACCACCACTTCCCGTCCGTCCGCCACACCCGCTCACTCTGCCTGCCTGCTAGCAGCGCGCAACAATCACACATCATCCCTCCCCGGCGCTCAAAGCGCACAATACCCAACGGCCGACGTCACACCGCACGGGTGGCTGGCCGGCCGCCGCTTTCGTTTCGAAAACAAAAAAAACCCGCACTCCACTCCGACGGCCAACGGCCAGGCAGGCGCGCTCGCTCGCTCTACACGCCACCGAAATCCCCGCCGACTCCTTCCGCATCTCAACGTGCCCCCCCGTTGCAAAACATAACACACACACACACAAAGGAACAAAACAAAGACCAGACACGACTCGACAAGACAGACATCCGAGAAGAACGAACGCAGGCAAGCCAACCAACGTATTCAAACAAAACAACGTGACAGAAAACCAACCGTCGGCCGCCGCCACAAAACAAACACGGCGACAATCAACCACGACAACAACAACAACAACAACACCGCTTACCGCTACCGCCGCCCACACCCGCCACCGACCCCCGCAATCCAACCACCACGGCACGCAAACAGCATCCCCACGGGCATACAGAAACGCCAGACAGACACCCACACCAAACGCAACACGACAATCAAAACCTTCCCCGACGTGCTTTGATGGCCCTGAGAAGGGCCGTTTTGGGCCGCGCGTCTCTTGCGCGCCACTAGACGACGACGGGGGGTGGGGACGACGGAGTCAAGCGCCAAACCCTTCCTTTCCCATCTCTTTCTCCTCTACTCTACTTCTTCTTCTTGGGCGAAGCCTTCGCCTTAGACGGCGTCGTCGCCTTCTTCGGGCGCGGCGCCTTCGGCTTCTTCGTCGGAACCTTGGCGGCCTTCTTCGCCTTCGACGGCGACTTGGCCTTGGCCGGCTTGGCCGCAGCCGCCTTCTTCGCACCCGCGGGAGCGGCCGACGCCGCAGACGCCTTCTTGGCGGCGCCCGCCTTCCGACCGGTCGCCGCCTTCACGCCACCAGCCTTCTTTGCGCCGGCCGCACGGGCGCCCTTCTTCTCCTTGCTGGCCGGAGCGGCGCGCTTCTTCTTGGCACCGCCAGCACGAGCCTTGCCGCCCTCGGCCGCCCCCCCGCCGCCGGCGCCGGCAAGCTTGAACGAGCCGGACGCGCCCTTCCCCTTCGTCTGCACCAGCTCGCCCGCCACGACGGCCGACTTGAGGTACTTCTTGATAAACGGCGCCAGCTTCTCCGCGTCCAGCTTGTAGTGCGCGGCTATGTACTTCTTGATCGCCTGCAGCGACGACCCGCCGCGCTCCTTCAGACTCTTGATGGCGGCCGTCACCATCTCAGAGGTGCGCGGGTGCGCAGGCTTGGCGCGCGGCTTCTTCGCAGACGACGCAGACTTGGCCTTCTTCGTAGTGCCGGTGGCGGCGGGTGCCGCAGCAGTCTCGTTCGTAGCCGCCTGATCTGCCATTTCGACGACGCGCGTAACACACAGCGAGAGCGAGCGGGACGGCAGGCACGCAAGCACAAGAGCAGAGAATCACAAGGCCCAGCCAGTGTCGCGGGCGGGCGCGGACGGCCGAGAGAGCGGCCGCCACTCTGCGCGCCGCCGCGCCGCGCCTCCCGCGCTTGCTACCGCCCAACGTCCGACAGCCTGTGCGGAGCAGCCCCAAACCTGCGCCACAACCGCCCGCGCCTTTCAAACCACCGAGGATGGGGCTACACACAGCCACACCACAGTCGCCAACCAGTCGCCACGGCAGCGCCGCAAACCACGGCCAAACTGCAGCTACCGCGCGCTACAGCCTGGGTCGGCCCGCCGAGAATCGCCGCCCCCGCCCAAATGCCGCCCCCACAGCCCCAGCCGACGACCCGCCACAATGGCCAAACCTTCGGCAAAACTCCCACACCGTCGCCGCGGCAGCCCGGCCAGCGCGGCCGGCGCCACAGCCACACAAGCCGAGGCGTGCGGCGATGACGGCCGTGCAAACGCGCCTCCGCCGCCCCATCGCCTTCCGTCGCCCTCCCGCCGTTTCCCGATCGGCCCGCAGCCGTCGGGCCACATCGCGCGCCGTCCTCCTCCTCTCGCCCGCCAACATTCACAGCCGTTTCTCAACAATTGCCCGCCGCAAACGGACGCCGCCTGCGCAACAGGCGCCGCCGCCCCTCGCCGCTTCCGACCCAACCCCTCGACCGAGGCAAACCGCAATCCGAATCTACAGACCAACCCAATCTGCCGTCAAGCACACACGACAGCCGACCTTACACGTTACGCGTTACACATTACGTTTACACGTCTACGTTAGGTTAGGTTAGGTGGACGTGGGTTAGGTTAAGGGGACTTGGGTTAGGTTAAGCGTCAAACTTAGGTTAAGCATTCAAACACGTCAGGCGTCAGAGGTTAGGTTAGGTTAGGTTAGGTTAGGTTAGGTTACACGTTAGGTTAAGGGGTCAGTGCTAGGTTAAGAAGCGTCAAACGTAGGTTACAAAAGCGTTCAAACGTGAGGCGTGAGCCGGACAGCTTACCTTACGTAGACGTTAGGGGCTCACAGGCTGAGCTCACCTCGCCACACCACACGTTAGGTTCGGTTCGGTTCGCTCGGCTCAGCGTAAAGCGCCGAGGTCAGGGTTACGTTCGTTCACCTTCGGGCGCCACACTTTCGGTTGAAAGGTCGCGACGGGACGACGTCGGCAGGCACGCCGCAAACGAACAAAAACGTACAGACGACGTCGGAAACCGCCGACAGACGGGGGAGCAGCACGACCACGACCACGACCAGACACCGAGCGCGAACGAGACACACGCGAACCACCCCCACCGGCCAAAGGGCACCACACAACAACCCAGAGCACCACGTGTCGACACCAGAGCAACCCGCCGCTCACGCGACATGGCTGGCACCGAAGGGCAACCGCCCGCAACTGCGCTTTCCGCGCCGGCCCGGATGCACGTCGTGCTACAACAACACCACTACCGTACACAGCCGCTGTTCACAACATCACTATCAATGGCGCGCCCGCGGCTCGCCGCCGTCGCAGTCGCAGCCCCAACGCCAGCACTTTTGCACCACCATTCACACGCACCGCAACACAGCTCGCCGACACAGCCGAACAAAACAAACACCACACAACAACAGCAACAACGCCGCCGCCTCTACTTGTGCCGGCGACCCACCCCGCCGATGGCGCACCTCTCGCCAGCCGGCAATCGACACACACGCACCCACCCACCGGGGCCCAGTGCAAAAAAAAAAAAAAAAAAAAACACAAAAAACAAAAAAACCAAACAACACAAACGACACGGGAAGCGCACACCGCCACTTCGCGCGCACGCCACCAACCAGTCGTCGTCTCAAAATAACAAACACAAACAAAATAAACTAACAACTAGGGCAACACAAAACAAAAACGCCTCGCACGAACCGCCCACAAAAAGGACAAGCACACGCACAGCCTCTGCTGACGACCACGACGCAGCGGCACGCTGCTCCTGTCCCGCGCCCCGCGCCCCACTCGATTCACAACTCACGCGACACCGTCAACGACGGGCTCGCTTCCCGCAACCTACCACCTTTCCGCCACGACGCACAGCCCCAGCCCCACCCGACGACGCCCGTGGCAACGACTGCACTTTCACCACCGCCTCCCCCTTCCCCCCCAAAACACACACACACACACACACACAGCCAGCCAAAAACGCACTCGCGACCCACACATGCACGTGCATCGGCACACGCCAACCAGTCAACGTCGACAACCACACGCAAGGCTCGAAACGAAACCGGCGTCCTTCCACGTTGCCATCAAGCTACGCGACACAAGACACAAGGAACCAACACAACAGCCGGCCCCACTAATTCCCACTCTCACGCCGCAAAAAGCACACCGAAACCGCCAAACGCACGCACATTCCCCTTCGCACTGACACCACCGACCGGCTCGCTACCACACACCTCTCGGCAGCCGTTTCACGCCAATTCGCCACACCGCCCACACAGTCGACAAGCGCCCGCCCTGTACGGCACACGCAACGACGCAGCGCAGCAAAGGGCGCCCGCAACACATACCTCTCCGCCGCCCGACGCGCCAACCGCCACACCACACCGCCAGCCACTCGCAAATTGTGCACTGCCACCAGCCACACGTCCAACACGCCGCGCCGCCTCCGGCCACCCGCCAGGGGGCGCTCACGTCCGCGACAACAGCGCGGCCCGCCGGGCCGGGCCGAACCGAACCGAGCCGCCGCTGCTCTGCACTCGGCACGGCCACACCCTGCTGCAGACCGGGCTCGTCCCTCTGTACGCGTCTGCCTGCGCATCAACACAACACGACCTTTTTTTTTTTTTTCCTCTCTACCGCCATCCCTTCTTCTCGCGTTTTACTCGTTGTTGCAGCAGCGGCGCACACCTACACATCCACAGCCCCAGCCGAGCCGGCCTCACCTCAGGGCCCGCCGCCAGCGTCTCCTCCTCGGGCACAGGTGCGGTGCTGTGGCCGCCCATCCAACCGCATTGCTGGCCGTCCAGCCACCAGGCGTTCCCACTGCCGCGAGCCACGCCGCGCACCGACCCTGCTGCAGAAAACGAAGCATAGCCAGAGACCGACCGATACACAAAGCAAGCCGTCGCCTCGCCTCTTGTCCTTCCTGCCTTCCTTCCGCCCCCGCCCTTCTCACACCACCGCCTCTCCACTTTCGCCCCCCCCCCCCCTCCTTTTTTTTCTTCTTTCTTTCTTTCTTTGGCCCTCTCTCCTTCCCGCCATGGCGGTTACGGCACCGCCTGCAGCGGCAGATTTTTTGCGCCCACACGCCTACTCCTACCACCATTAACCTTGCCCTGCCCTGCCCATCAACGTCGCAGTCGAACCGACGCTTGCCAACACACTGCCCACGTTCCTTTCTCTTTTCGGCCTACGCCCATTACGCGCCGCCGCCACAGCACCTTCCCTTCCCACAACACACCGACGATCACACGCACCCAAAACAGGGGCCACGACCGTGTTCCTCGCCCACTCCCATCCCGCACGGTACGCACATTCCCAACTACTACCGCGCACCCTCCCTTTCCACTCTGTGTGTCTCTGTGTCTGTGTCCTGTCCGCGCGTGACGCCTCTCAACATCCGCCGTCCCCCGTCCCGTTTTCGCCCCCATGCCGTCGTCGCGCCGCCTCCTCCCCGTCCACCGCCGCCCCTGTCCGCCCCGCACCACACCATACACCGCTGCTTGTCCCGGCCGTTGCCACCAAAGGCGCCGACCGCAAACGCGCCACGCCGCAGCCCCCGTGCGTCTCGCGCTCGCTTGCATCTCCGTGCCGACGCTGCCTCTCTTCCCACTCGCACTCGACCTCGACAACACAGTCTTTGGCTCCGCCACTGCGTGTTCCGGTGGTACGCACGCTGCAACACGTATGTATTCATTACCAGAGCGATGGCGAGGCATGACAGCATCTCTGTCTGACCAGAGAGTTCTTTATCGCTGCTAGTCGGCGCTTGGACCGCGCCAGACGACAGTAGTGGCACGCACCGGGTCGCCAGGAACAGTTGTTATATATATTGTAGCGCGAGTCGGGAGAGGTAGTAGTCGGTCGACAGTAGTAGCGGGTGGACGGTTGTACTGAGCGGGCGTCGGCGGCGTGCTCTGCTCGTCTCGCGACTCTGGTCACGGTTCGGGACGATGTATAGTATATTGTGTTATAATCAAGAGGTGGTGTGACGCTGCATTGCGCAAATCTGATAACGTATGTTCATTGTACTTATTTTGTTCAACAACACAAGCCCCACTATTACTTTTTTTCTAAAGTAACTTTTGTCTCTTAACGAAAAACATTCACTTTTTAAAGACTACTTCCTATGGCATTTCCCTCCAAGGAGTGCAATTAATTACCAGCCAGCACTCATTCATTGCACACAGCTGTGTAAGGGGTATCTACAATCGAGGAGCGGATATAAATGCAATTTTTTGTTTCTTTTTGTTTTTTGTTTTGTGTGTGTGTTGTAACCTCCCAGCAATATTTAAAATAATGGACAATGTTATTTACGGATGCTAATGGACATTGCGCTAATTGTAACCTCGCCCACAATGAGAGGTATTGAAAATGGCAACAACAATGTGCAATTCGCAATCTGACTCAAATATAAAGTCTTCACACAACATTTAAAAAAGTCCGTTCAGTGACAAGAAACTTCAATTAAACCGAAATATCGGTCTTTGGCCCTGTGCAAAACAATCGGAATTAAAGTCTTACCTCCGAATAAATGGATGTCACATTTCTGCTCTGGTTGTTGCGCAGCGCTTGGAGGAACTGCATTGCAAATAATAATATTCTCTTTTTTTGTGATTTTAGTGACATTTTTCTTCAAAGAAGTGGAACGAACTCTTTAGTTCAATAAAAGATTAAATGTTTGAAAAATGCTTTTGAAATAAAAATTATTATTGGGGAACTTGTTGGAGCATAATTACAATAAATACAATTTCTCATTATCTAATGATTATATTAATTAACAGTATACCTTATTCACCATCTTGACCAGTGTTGCCGACCGCCTACATCACACAACCGCACTCGGCTGCTACTACTGACCGACCGCTCTGCATGACGACTATTAGCGTACTGCACGCGACGACTACTGACAGAGTACAGCCCTCAACTACACAGACTGACTGACTGACTGAGAACCGCTCGCAACACTCGCGCAGTCCAGCGCAAACTCTCTGGTCACAGATGCTACAATGTCTCGCCATCGCTACTATGTTACATACGTGTTTCAGTGTCTTTTTCATTGGGGTAACGATCTTTGGCTCTTTTTATTCTGAATACAGGGCCAAAGGTCAACGGCTGCTGCCCTTATACAATTTATCAGGTTTCATTATGTCTGTTGCAATGTTACATACGGTTCACTCTTTCATTAATATTATCGTTGGGTTTGTTTTGTAGGGACGTTAACATTCTGGCACATTTTTATTATCATCGGACTCTCTGCTATTTGTGCAGGGAGGTTATACCTGGGTCCATTTCCATTTCCATTTACATTTTAATATTGATAGACTTTTTGTTTTCTTTTTTGTTTCTTGTTGTTTTTCCTTCTTTTTTTTTGTTGTTTTTTTTCTTTTGTTTTGTTTTTCCCGCTCTCACCACCACCGCCGCATCACGCCTTCCGTTTTCTTGGTTTCTTTTCTGTGCTTCAACATCACCGCGCCCCATTTCCACACCACAGCCATCAGCCTCCAAGACGGGCGGGCGCAGTGTGCCATTTCCGGCGCACAAGCACACCCGTACGGTACTCTCCTCGCCCCCACGCCACCAACAACACAGCGACCACGCGGCTTTCAGGCACGGCACGGCACGGCACGGCACCGGCGAAATGCGCCGCCCCCGCCCCCGCCCCTCCGCGCATCCGTCCGTCTCGCCACGTTCACTGACAGCCGCGTCTGCGGCTACACCACGACAACCACAACACAACACCGCTCCCCTCCCTGGCAACTCACATTGTTTTTCTCCTCCTCTTTTGCACAAACCACAACGCCGAGCACAGGCGCAAGCCACCCACACCGCGCCCCTCCCCGTCCCGTCTTTGGCCGCCGCTCCTCGTTTCCTCGTTTGCCCCCTCCCATCTCCCGAAATGCCATGCCAGCAGCGTTACGCATGCCCCTCCCCTGTCCACACAACACTACCGCCTAACGAACAGCCTTTTCCGGGCCACATGCAGGGCACGCCCACCTCCAAACACTGCCAATTCACGGACGCACGCACGCACACACACACACACACACACACACACACACTCACTTTCTCGACACCTTTCTGTACGGAGGGTGCGTCATCTCGACCGTGACAGAGTGACGGCAACTATCGACGATCCATTTCCCCCCACTGGTAAAACATGTCCACTAACACCTACATACATCATTCAAGTACACAGACAATAGCATACACACAATGGGAGGGCACACGAACATGGACGGCACGGCACTGTCATACACTCTTCCTCAGAACCATATCAACAAACGTTACGTACATCCGGGAAAGCGAAAGCGAAAGCGAAAGCAAAGGCAAAGCCCAATGCAGCCGTCAAAGGTAACGTTCACCACGGCAGACACTTGCAGCCGCGCCGCCGTTAAACGCATTTCAGTGCGGCTCCAATACGCCTCCGACACGGGAACGTTCCGTTGCTCTACGAATGCGTTTCTCCCCTTTTTCCCTTCCTCTCTCTTTTGCCCCCCCCTCCTTGCACTCTTGCCTCATTCCTCACGTTCTGCCCAGACATTCGACCGATCAGAGTCAACCTTTCGTTACCGTTCTCAGCGCGACGGTGTACAACAGTATGACGGGTGTGCCCAAGACTTCGGTTCAGTTGCGTGACGCCGGTCTATCGCGCCGATCGACAGTTACTCAGGGGGCGACGGATCGGACCACGTCACCGACACACAAAACACTTTCAAACAAACAAACAAATACATACCGGATGGACACAGACAAACACGTGTACAGACATTCGCCAAACAAACGACCGGCGCCGCCGCCGCCGCCGCCGTCTAGCGTGCATCTTGAATGACGACATCGGTGTGCGTGCGTCGTACGCAATCAGTCAGACACGGCTATCAAACATCAGAGTCGAATGGTACATCATCGTGCGTGTCGCCGTACACGTACAGTACAATACAACAACAATGCGTCTTAATGGCACGTTCATTTCAACGTCACTCACACACCTCCACGCTGCAGTTACGTCGCACCATTGTCAAACTCGGCGTACAGCAAAGGGAATAGTGGGCGGCAAAAACAAACCAAACAAAAACATTTCACATTTCACCCTCGCCATGTATGATGTGCAAAAAAACAAACCCGCAAACGGCCGTCGTTACGGTGACACAAAAGTCGCCGATCGCACTGTCCCCCCTCGCAGACGGGTAACACACAAACACACACACACCCCAACAACACCAATGGGTCAAAAACCACGCCAACGAGGCGTGCCACCATTCCACGCCACGGCGACCAACCTCGTGGCCGTACCCCGCGCAACACGCTTTGACGCGCCCCCCCACCCACAATCAAAATGCACACATACATCACAGCCGTCCACACAAACAACAACAACAACAACAATTCCGCCCTTCCCGCAAAAGGCAAGTTGGTGGCCCTGAAAAGGGCCGTTTCGCCGCTCTCGCAACGGAGGAGCCTTCTCCATCCTTCCTTCCATTCCAGAGCCACCTCCTTACTTGGAGCTCGTGTACTTGGTCACCGCCTTCGTGCCCTCGCTCACGGCGTGCTTGGCCAGCTCGCCAGGCAGCAACAGCCGCACAGCGGTCTGGATCTCGCGGGACGTGATGGTCGAGCGCTTGTTGTAGTGCGCCAGGCGAGAAGCCTCGGCCGCAATGCGCTCGAAAATGTCGTTCACGAAGCTGTTCATGATGCTCATCGCCTTCGACGAGATGCCCGTGTCAGGGTGCACCTGCTTCAGCACCTTGTAGATGTAGATGGCATAGCTCTCCTTCCTCTTGCGCTTCTTCTTCTTGTCGCCCTTCGAAATGTTCTTCTGCGCCTTGCCAGCCTTCTTGGCGGCCTTCCCGCTAGTCTTGGGCGGCATCTCCAACCAACGTACGGCAGCAGCAACACCAGTAGCAAGCGCTCCGCTCTAGTCAGCGTCTCCCCACACAGTGGCACCCGCCGCCAGCCGCCGCCGCACCTTTACCAGCTCGCCCTGTTGCGGCCGCCGACCAATGGGGCGCGCGCGCAACCGGCCGCCGCACCCGAGCCCATAAAGCACCCCCACCCCGGCTGCGCCGGCACGCACTCCGCTGCTCGACTCGCTGCCGCTCGCACCGGTCGTTTTCGTTTCCGTTTCGTGTGCACCGTCGCTAGCCCATCGCCATGTCCGGACGCGGAAAGGGAGGCAAAGTCAAGGGCAAGTCAAAGTCCCGCTCAAGCAGGGCTGGGCTCCAGTTCCCGGTCGGCAGAATCCACCGCCTCCTGCGCAAGGGAAACTACGCAGAGCGCGTCGGCGCCGGGGCGCCCGTCTACCTCGCCGCCGTCATGGAGTACCTCGCGGCTGAGGTGCTCGAGCTGGCCGGAAACGCGGCCCGCGACAACAAGAAGACGCGCATCATCCCGCGCCACCTGCAGCTTGCCATCCGCAACGACGAGGAGCTCAACAAGCTCCTGTCGGGCGTCACCATCGCACAGGGTGGTGTCCTGCCCAACATCCAGGCCGTCCTGCTGCCAAAGAAGACCGAGAAGAAGGCCTAAAGGAGGCCAGGCAATCGCAGCGCCGCGTGCTCCCCTGCACGCAACGCGCTTTGCCGGCTCGGCCCACAACAATCGGCCCTTTTCAGGGCCACCACACAAACCTACGTCCAAAGCAAAATTTCAGTCGTCCTCGCCGCACCTTGTTTTGTTTTAACTTTGCACTGTCACAGCACAGCCGCCGCCGGCGCACGTCCGCCATCTTGTCGTCCACACAGCCCGTGTGGCCCAACACACACACACACGCACACATTTTGCACCGTCGCAGTCGCCTTCCAAACCGACAACGGCAGCAATAATGACCATTGTTAAAGGGAGGCGTGTCGACACACCGCCCTCCACTCCCGCGCGCAACGGCCGTCGACACGAACGAAACAGCTGATCCGGCCGCCTATGCCCACACGCCTTGCCTCGGAAACCCCAACGCCGCCGCAAACAAACACACAGAGACAAACCACGCAAGCAAATAATCACCGCCTCTCGCACAACAACACACAGCCCGCCCGCCATCTCCGTCGCGATCGATACAAAGACACACAAACGAAGCAGCTCCACACACAGCCAGCCACATGACACGTTTCCTTTCCTTCTCCCCTCCCAGTCACATCACGTCGCTCAAACGGAAAGAAAGAAACAAACAAACAAACAACACAGCGCGCACACACGCAGCAACAACACAGACTCTTTCGCACTTTTCAACTTCCGAACAGTGTGGTGGCCCTGAAAAGGGCCGTTTTCTAGTCTCTCCCACCCACAAGCACGGCCGCGGGAAGGCCAGCGCCCGCTGCGACGCAGCCTAACCGCCGAAACCGTACAGGGTGCGCCCCTGCCTCTTCAGGGCGTACACCACGTCCATGGCCGTCACAGTCTTGCGCTTGGCGTGCTCAGTGTACGTCACCGCGTCGCGGATCACGTTCTCCAGGAACACCTTCAGCACCCCGCGGGTCTCCTCGTAGATCAGACCAGAGATGCGCTTCACGCCGCCCCTGCGAGCCAGGCGGCGGATGGCGGGCTTCGTGATGCCCTGGATGTTGTCGCGCAACACCTTGCGGTGCCGCTTGGCGCCACCCTTGCCGAGCCCCTTTCCTCCCTTGCCGCGGCCTGTCATCCTTCCTTCCTCGGGCAAAGCAAAACGTGCACAAACAGCAGCTGCAGCGGCTGGCGAGTCGGCTACGGTCTGCGCCCAGCGCGCCCGCCGCCCCCCTATATAGACTCTGGCCCGCCCTCCCCCCACCACGCGCAACCGAGGGCATATAAGCGCAGCACGGAGGCGCGCGGGCCCGTTGTCAAGGCAGCACCGGACGCCGCGCCGCACCTAACCTCCACGCACGCCGCTCCGCTACCGCTACCGCTACCGCCATGGCCCGCACAAAGCAAACGGCCCGCAAGTCCACCGGCGGAAAGGCGCCGCGCAAACAGCTCGCCACCAAGGCGGCGAGGAAGAGCGCGCCCGCCACCGGAGGCGTCAAGAAGCCCCACCGCTACAGGCCGGGCACCGTCGCCCTGCGAGAAATCAGGCGCTACCAGAAGAGCACAGAGCTGCTCATCCGCAAGCTGCCATTCCAGCGCCTAGTGCGCGAGATCGCCCAGGACTTCAAGACCGACCTGCGCTTCCAGAGCTCCGCAGTCATGGCCCTGCAGGAGGCCAGCGAGGCCTACCTCGTCGGCCTCTTCGAAGACACCAACCTGTGCGCAATCCACGCCAAGCGCGTCACCATCATGCCCAAGGACATCCAGCTCGCGCGCCGCATCCGCGGCGAGCGCGCCTAAACCGCGCCGCGGCACCGCACCGCACAAACAAAAACGGCCCTTTTCAGGGCCACTAACATCTCTCCGTCGCGAGCAAACTTTGTCGGTCGCCTGCCTCTCGCCCCGCAACCCAAAAACAAAAACCACCACTTCCCGTCCGTCCGCCACACCCGCTCACTCTGCCTGCCTGCTAGCAGCGCGCAACAATCACACATCATCCCTCCCCGGCGCTCAAAGCGCACAATACCCAACGGCCGACGTCACACCGCACGGGTGGCTGGCCGGCCGCCGCTTTCGTTTCGAAAACAAAAAAAACCCGCACTCCACTCCGACGGCCAACGGCCAGGCAGGCGCGCTCGCTCGCTCTACACGCCACCGAAATCCCCGCCGACTCCTTCCGCATCTCAACGTGCCCCCCCGTTGCAAAACATAACACACACACACACAAAGGAACAAAACAAAGACCAGACACGACTCGACAAGACAGACATCCGAGAAGAACGAACGCAGGCAAGCCAACCAACGTATTCAAACAAAACAACGTGACAGAAAACCAACCGTCGGCCGCCGCCACAAAACAAACACGGCGACAATCAACCACGACAACAACAACAACAACAACACCGCTTACCGCTACCGCCGCCCACACCCGCCACCGACCCCCGCAATCCAACCACCACGGCACGCAAACAGCATCCCCACGGGCATACAGAAACGCCAGACAGACACCCACACCAAACGCAACACGACAATCAAAACCTTCCCCGACGTGCTTTGATGGCCCTGAGAAGGGCCGTTTTGGGCCGCGCGTCTCTTGCGCGCCACTAGACGACGACGGGGGGTGGGGACGACGGAGTCAAGCGCCAAACCCTTCCTTTCCCATCTCTTTCTCCTCTACTCTACTTCTTCTTCTTGGGCGAAGCCTTCGCCTTAGACGGCGTCGTCGCCTTCTTCGGGCGCGGCGCCTTCGGCTTCTTCGTCGGAACCTTGGCGGCCTTCTTCGCCTTCGACGGCGACTTGGCCTTGGCCGGCTTGGCCGCAGCCGCCTTCTTCGCACCCGCGGGAGCGGCCGACGCCGCAGACGCCTTCTTGGCGGCGCCCGCCTTCCGACCGGTCGCCGCCTTCACGCCACCAGCCTTCTTTGCGCCGGCCGCACGGGCGCCCTTCTTCTCCTTGCTGGCCGGAGCGGCGCGCTTCTTCTTGGCACCGCCAGCACGAGCCTTGCCGCCCTCGGCCGCCCCCCCGCCGCCGGCGCCGGCAAGCTTGAACGAGCCGGACGCGCCCTTCCCCTTCGTCTGCACCAGCTCGCCCGCCACGACGGCCGACTTGAGGTACTTCTTGATAAACGGCGCCAGCTTCTCCGCGTCCAGCTTGTAGTGCGCGGCTATGTACTTCTTGATCGCCTGCAGCGACGACCCGCCGCGCTCCTTCAGACTCTTGATGGCGGCCGTCACCATCTCAGAGGTGCGCGGGTGCGCAGGCTTGGCGCGCGGCTTCTTCGCAGACGACGCAGACTTGGCCTTCTTCGTAGTGCCGGTGGCGGCGGGTGCCGCAGCAGTCTCGTTCGTAGCCGCCTGATCTGCCATTTCGACGACGCGCGTAACACACAGCGAGAGCGAGCGGGACGGCAGGCACGCAAGCACAAGAGCAGAGAATCACAAGGCCCAGCCAGTGTCGCGGGCGGGCGCGGACGGCCGAGAGAGCGGCCGCCACTCTGCGCGCCGCCGCGCCGCGCCTCCCGCGCTTGCTACCGCCCAACGTCCGACAGCCTGTGCGGAGCAGCCCCAAACCTGCGCCACAACCGCCCGCGCCTTTCAAACCACCGAGGATGGGGCTACACACAGCCACACCACAGTCGCCAACCAGTCGCCACGGCAGCGCCGCAAACCACGGCCAAACTGCAGCTACCGCGCGCTACAGCCTGGGTCGGCCCGCCGAGAATCGCCGCCCCCGCCCAAATGCCGCCCCCACAGCCCCAGCCGACGACCCGCCACAATGGCCAAACCTTCGGCAAAACTCCCACACCGTCGCCGCGGCAGCCCGGCCAGCGCGGCCGGCGCCACAGCCACACAAGCCGAGGCGTGCGGCGATGACGGCCGTGCAAACGCGCCTCCGCCGCCCCATCGCCTTCCGTCGCCCTCCCGCCGTTTCCCGATCGGCCCGCAGCCGTCGGGCCACATCGCGCGCCGTCCTCCTCCTCTCGCCCGCCAACATTCACAGCCGTTTCTCAACAATTGCCCGCCGCAAACGGACGCCGCCTGCGCAACAGGCGCCGCCGCCCCTCGCCGCTTCCGACCCAACCCCTCGACCGAGGCAAACCGCAATCCGAATCTACAGACCAACCCAATCTGCCGTCAAGCACACACGACAGCCGACCTTACACGTTACGCGTTACACATTACGTTTACACGTCTACGTTAGGTTAGGTTAGGTGGACGTGGGTTAGGTTAAGGGGACTTGGGTTAGGTTAAGCGTCAAACTTAGGTTAAGCATTCAAACACGTCAGGCGTCAGAGGTTAGGTTAGGTTAGGTTAGGTTAGGTTAGGTTACACGTTAGGTTAAGGGGTCAGTGCTAGGTTAAGAAGCGTCAAACGTAGGTTACAAAAGCGTTCAAACGTGAGGCGTGAGCCGGACAGCTTACCTTACGTAGACGTTAGGGGCTCACAGGCTGAGCTCACCTCGCCACACCACACGTTAGGTTCGGTTCGGTTCGCTCGGCTCAGCGTAAAGCGCCGAGGTCAGGGTTACGTTCGTTCACCTTCGGGCGCCACACTTTCGGTTGAAAGGTCGCGACGGGACGACGTCGGCAGGCACGCCGCAAACGAACAAAAACGTACAGACGACGTCGGAAACCGCCGACAGACGGGGGAGCAGCACGACCACGACCACGACCAGACACCGAGCGCGAACGAGACACACGCGAACCACCCCCACCGGCCAAAGGGCACCACACAACAACCCAGAGCACCACGTGTCGACACCAGAGCAACCCGCCGCTCACGCGACATGGCTGGCACCGAAGGGCAACCGCCCGCAACTGCGCTTTCCGCGCCGGCCCGGATGCACGTCGTGCTACAACAACACCACTACCGTACACAGCCGCTGTTCACAACATCACTATCAATGGCGCGCCCGCGGCTCGCCGCCGTCGCAGTCGCAGCCCCAACGCCAGCACTTTTGCACCACCATTCACACGCACCGCAACACAGCTCGCCGACACAGCCGAACAAAACAAACACCACACAACAACAGCAACAACGCCGCCGCCTCTACTTGTGCCGGCGACCCACCCCGCCGATGGCGCACCTCTCGCCAGCCGGCAATCGACACACACGCACCCACCCACCGGGGCCCAGTGCAAAAAAAAAAAAAAAAAAAACACACAAAAACAAAAAAACCAAACAACACAAACGACACGGGAAGCGCACACCGCCACTTCGCGCGCACGCCACCAACCAGTCGTCGTCTCAAAATAACAAACACAAACAAAATAAACTAACAACTAGGGCAACACAAAACAAAAACGCCTCGCACGAACCGCCCACAAAAAGGACAAGCACACGCACAGCCTCTGCTGACGACCACGACGCAGCGGCACGCTGCTCCTGTCCCGCGCCCCGCGCCCCACTCGATTCACAACTCACGCGACACCGTCAACGACGGGCTCGCTTCCCGCAACCTACCACCTTTCCGCCACGACGCACAGCCCCAGCCCCACCCGACGACGCCCGTGGCAACGACTGCACTTTCACCACCGCCTCCCCCTTCCCCCCCAAAACACACACACACACACACACACAGCCAGCCAAAAACGCACTCGCGACCCACACATGCACGTGCATCGGCACACGCCAACCAGTCAACGTCGACAACCACACGCAAGGCTCGAAACGAAACCGGCGTCCTTCCACGTTGCCATCAAGCTACGCGACACAAGACACAAGGAACCAACACAACAGCCGGCCCCACTAATTCCCACTCTCACGCCGCAAAAAGCACACCGAAACCGCCAAACGCACGCACATTCCCCTTCGCACTGACACCACCGACCGGCTCGCTACCACACACCTCTCGGCAGCCGTTTCACGCCAATTCGCCACACCGCCCACACAGTCGACAAGCGCCCGCCCTGTACGGCACACGCAACGACGCAGCGCAGCAAAGGGCGCCCGCAACACATACCTCTCCGCCGCCCGACGCGCCAACCGCCACACCACACCGCCAGCCACTCGCAAATTGTGCACTGCCACCAGCCACACGTCCAACACGCCGCGCCGCCTCCGGCCACCCGCCAGGGGGCGCTCACGTCCGCGACAACAGCGCGGCCCGCCGGGCCGGGCCGAACCGAACCGAGCCGCCGCTGCTCTGCACTCGGCACGGCCACACCCTGCTGCAGACCGGGCTCGTCCCTCTGTACGCGTCTGCCTGCGCATCAACACAACACGACCTTTTTTTTTTTTTTCCTCTCTACCGCCATCCCTTCTTCTCGCGTTTTACTCGTTGTTGCAGCAGCGGCGCACACCTACACATCCACAGCCCCAGCCGAGCCGGCCTCACCTCAGGGCCCGCCGCCAGCGTCTCCTCCTCGGGCACAGGTGCGGTGCTGTGGCCGCCCATCCAACCGCATTGCTGGCCGTCCAGCCACCAGGCGTTCCCACTGCCGCGAGCCACGCCGCGCACCGACCCTGCTGCAGAAAACGAAGCATAGCCAGAGACCGACCGATACACAAAGCAAGCCGTCGCCTCGCCTCTTGTCCTTCCTGCCTTCCTTCCGCCCCCGCCCTTCTCACACCACCGCCTCTCCACTTTCGCCCCCCCCCCCCTCCTTTTTTTTCTTCTTTCTTTCTTTCTTTGGCCCTCTCTCCTTCCCGCCATGGCGGTTACGGCACCGCCTGCAGCGGCAGATTTTTTGCGCCCACACGCCTACTCCTACCACCATTAACCTTGCCCTGCCCTGCCCATCAACGTCGCAGTCGAACCGACGCTTGCCAACACACTGCCCACGTTCCTTTCTCTTTTCGGCCTACGCCCATTACGCGCCGCCGCCACAGCACCTTCCCTTCCCACAACACACCGACGTCATCACACGCACCCAAAACAGGGGCCACGACCGTGTTCCTCGCCCACTCCCATCCCGCACGGTACGCACATTCCCAACTACTACCGCGCACCCTCCCTTTCCACTCTGTGTGTCTCTGTGTCTGTGTCCTGTCCGCGCGTGACGCCTCTCAACATCCGCCGTCCCCCGTCCCGTTTTCGCCCCCATGCCGTCGTCGCGCCGCCTCCTCCCCGTCCACCGCCGCCCCTGTCCGCCCCGCACCACACCATACACCGCTGCTTGTCCCGGCCGTTGCCACCAAAGGCGCCGACCGCAAACGCGCCACGCCGCAGCCCCCGTGCGTCTCGCGCTCGCTTGCATCTCCGTGCCGACGCTGCCTCTCTTCCCACTCGCACTCGACCTCGACAACACAGTCTTTGGCTCCGCCACTGCGTGTTCCGGTGGTACGCACGCTGCAACACGTATGTATTCATTACCAGAGCGATGGCGAGGCATGACAGCATCTCTGTCTGACCAGAGAGTTCTTTATCGCTGCTAGTCGGCGCTTGGACCGCGCCAGACGACAGTAGTGGCACGCACCGGGTCGCCAGGAACAGTTGTTATATATATTGTAGCGCGAGTCGGGAGAGGTAGTAGTCGGTCGACAGTAGTAGCGGGTGGACGGTTGTACTGAGCGGGCGTCGGCGGCGTGCTCTGCTCGTCTCGCGACTCTGGTCACGGTTCGGGACGATGTATAGTATATTGTGTTATAATCAAGAGGTGGTGTGACGCTGCATTGCGCAAATCTGATAACGTATGTTCATTGTACTTATTTTGTTCAACAACACAAGCCCCACTATTACTTTTTTTCTAAAGTAACTTTTGTCTCTTAACGAAAAACATTCACTTTTTAAAGACTACTTCCTATGGCATTTCCCTCCAAGGAGTGCAATTAATTACCAGCCAGCACTCATTCATTGCACACAGCTGTGTAAGGGGTATCTACAATCGAGGAGCGGATATAAATGCAATTTTTTGTTTCTTTTTGTTTTTTGTTTTGTGTGTGTGTTGTAACCTCCCAGCAATATTTAAAATAATGGACAATGTTATTTACGGATGCTAATGGACATTGCGCTAATTGTAACCTCGCCCACAATGAGAGGTATTGAAAATGGCAACAACAATGTGCAATTCGCAATCTGACTCAAATATAAAGTCTTCACACAACATTTAAAAAAGTCCGTTCAGTGACAAGAAACTTCAATTAAACCGAAATATCGGTCTTTGGCCCTGTGCAAAACAATCGGAATTAAAGTCTTACCTCCGAATAAATGGATGTCACATTTCTGCTCTGGTTGTTGCGCAGCGCTTGGAGGAACTGCATTGCAAATAATAATATTCTCTTTTTTTGTGATTTTAGTGACATTTTTCTTCAAAGAAGTGGAACGAACTCTTTAGTTCAATAAAAGATTAAATGTTTGAAAAATGCTTTTGAAATAAAAATTATTATTGGGGAACTTGTTGGAGCATAATTACAATAAATACAATTTCTCATTATCTAATGATTATATTAATTAACAGTATACCTTATTCACCATCTTGACCAGTGTTGCCGACCGCCTACATCACACAACCGCACTCGGCTGCTACTACTGACCGACCGCTCTGCATGACGACTATTAGCGTACTGCACGCGACGACTACTGACAGAGTACAGCCCTCAACTACACAGACTGACTGACTGACTGAGAACCGCTCGCAACACTCGCGCAGTCCAGCGCAAACTCTCTGGTCACAGATGCTACAATGTCTCGCCATCGCTACTATGTTACATACGTGTTTCAGTGTCTTTTTCATTGGGGTAACGATCTTTGGCTCTTTTTATTCTGAATACAGGGCCAAAGGTCAACGGCTGCTGCCCTTATACAATTTATCAGGTTTCATTATGTCTGTTGCAATGTTACATACGGTTCACTCTTTCATTAATATTATCGTTGGGTTTGTTTTGTAGGGACGTTAACATTCTGGCACATTTTTATTATCATCGGACTCTCTGCTATTTGTGCAGGGAGGTTATACCTGGGTCCATTTCCATTTCCATTTACATTTTAATATTGATAGACTTTTTGTTTTCTTTTTTGTTTCTTGTTGTTTTTCCTTCTTTTTTTTTGTTGTTTTTTTTCTTTTGTTTTGTTTTTCCCGCTCTCACCACCACCGCCGCATCACGCCTTCCGTTTTCTTGGTTTCTTTTCTGTGCTTCAACATCACCGCGCCCCATTTCCACACCACAGCCATCAGCCTCCAAGACGGGCGGGCGCAGTGTGCCATTTCCGGCGCACAAGCACACCCGTACGGTACTCTCCTCGCCCCCACGCCACCAACAACACAGCGACCACGCGGCTTTCAGGCACGGCACGGCACGGCACGGCACCGGCGAAATGCGCCGCCCCCGCCCCCGCCCCTCCGCGCATCCGTCCGTCTCGCCACGTTCACTGACAGCCGCGTCTGCGGCTACACCACGACAACCACAACACAACACCGCTCCCCTCCCTGGCAACTCACATTGTTTTTCTCCTCCTCTTTTGCACAAACCACAACGCCGAGCACAGGCGCAAGCCACCCACACCGCGCCCCTCCCCGTCCCGTCTTTGGCCGCCGCTCCTCGTTTCCTCGTTTGCCCCCTCCCATCTCCCGAAATGCCATGCCAGCAGCGTTACGCATGCCCCTCCCCTGTCCACACAACACTACCGCCTAACGAACAGCCTTTTCCGGGCCACATGCAGGGCACGCCCACCTCCAAACACTGCCAATTCACGGACGCACGCACGCACACACACACACACACACACACACACACACTCACTTTCTCGACACCTTTCTGTACGGAGGGTGCGTCATCTCGACCGTGACAGAGTGACGGCAACTATCGACGATCCATTTCCCCCCACTGGTAAAACATGTCCACTAACACCTACATACATCATTCAAGTACACAGACAATAGCATACACACAATGGGAGGGCACACGAACATGGACGGCACGGCACTGTCATACACTCTTCCTCAGAACCATATCAACAAACGTTACGTACATCCGGGAAAGCGAAAGCGAAAGCGAAAGCAAAGGCAAAGCCCAATGCAGCCGTCAAAGGTAACGTTCACCACGGCAGACACTTGCAGCCGCGCCGCCGTTAAACGCATTTCAGTGCGGCTCCAATACGCCTCCGACACGGGAACGTTCCGTTGCTCTACGAATGCGTTTCTCCCCTTTTTCCCTTCCTCTCTCTTTTGCCCCCCCCTCCTTGCACTCTTGCCTCATTCCTCACGTTCTGCCCAGACATTCGACCGATCAGAGTCAACCTTTCGTTACCGTTCTCAGCGCGACGGTGTACAACAGTATGACGGGTGTGCCCAAGACTTCGGTTCAGTTGCGTGACGCCGGTCTATCGCGCCGATCGACAGTTACTCAGGGGGCGACGGATCGGACCACGTCACCGACACACAAAACACTTTCAAACAAACAAACAAATACATACCGGATGGACACAGACAAACACGTGTACAGACATTCGCCAAACAAACGACCGGCGCCGCCGCCGCCGCCGCCGTCTAGCGTGCATCTTGAATGACGACATCGGTGTGCGTGCGTCGTACGCAATCAGTCAGACACGGCTATCAAACATCAGAGTCGAATGGTACATCATCGTGCGTGTCGCCGTACACGTACAGTACAATACAACAACAATGCGTCTTAATGGCACGTTCATTTCAACGTCACTCACACACCTCCACGCTGCAGTTACGTCGCACCATTGTCAAACTCGGCGTACAGCAAAGGGAATAGTGGGCGGCAAAAACAAACCAAACAAAAACATTTCACATTTCACCCTCGCCATGTATGATGTGCAAAAAAACAAACCCGCAAACGGCCGTCGTTACGGTGACACAAAAGTCGCCGATCGCACTGTCCCCCCTCGCAGACGGGTAACACACAAACACACACACACCCCAACAACACCAATGGGTCAAAAACCACGCCAACGAGGCGTGCCACCATTCCACGCCACGGCGACCAACCTCGTGGCCGTACCCCGCGCAACACGCTTTGACGCGCCCCCCCACCCACAATCAAAATGCACACATACATCACAGCCGTCCACACAAACAACAACAACAACAACAATTCCGCCCTTCCCGCAAAAGGCAAGTTGGTGGCCCTGAAAAGGGCCGTTTCGCCGCTCTCGCAACGGAGGAGCCTTCTCCATCCTTCCTTCCATTCCAGAGCCACCTCCTTACTTGGAGCTCGTGTACTTGGTCACCGCCTTCGTGCCCTCGCTCACGGCGTGCTTGGCCAGCTCGCCAGGCAGCAACAGCCGCACAGCGGTCTGGATCTCGCGGGACGTGATGGTCGAGCGCTTGTTGTAGTGCGCCAGGCGAGAAGCCTCGGCCGCAATGCGCTCGAAAATGTCGTTCACGAAGCTGTTCATGATGCTCATCGCCTTCGACGAGATGCCCGTGTCAGGGTGCACCTGCTTCAGCACCTTGTAGATGTAGATGGCATAGCTCTCCTTCCTCTTGCGCTTCTTCTTCTTGTCGCCCTTCGAAATGTTCTTCTGCGCCTTGCCAGCCTTCTTGGCGGCCTTCCCGCTAGTCTTGGGCGGCATCTCCAACCAACGTACGGCAGCAGCAACACCAGTAGCAAGCGCTCCGCTCTAGTCAGCGTCTCCCCACACAGTGGCACCCGCCGCCAGCCGCCGCCGCACCTTTACCAGCTCGCCCTGTTGCGGCCGCCGACCAATGGGGCGCGCGCGCAACCGGCCGCCGCACCCGAGCCCATAAAGCACCCCCACCCCGGCTGCGCCGGCACGCACGCACGCGCACGCGGACGACGCACGCGACTCGTGTTCGAGATGGCGAGCGAGCAAGACGTTTGTGACGCGCGCGCGGTCGCGGCAGCTGCCGCCGCCGCGCCGGAGCTGTCTGATCGCCGTCCGGCGGCGCCTGCGCCGACGGCGGCCCCATTGGACGCTCCACCTATGACGACCCGGCAACTCCAGGAGGACCACGAGTATATGACGACTACGCGCGACCAGGACGATGAGATGGACTACTCTACCGACCCTCCCCGTGACGACTGCGCTTCCGGCGCCCCGCAGAGGGTGCTTCAGCGCAAGAGGTCGGCTGTCACGTCCGCCAGTGACGACCAACACACTTCTGGTACGAGTGACGCTGGATTCAAGAAACCACCACCTAAGAAGAGGGCGGCTCCACGACAGCGCACGCCCGTTGTCCCTGTGCCTACTGCCAATCAGTACGACGCCCTACAGGATGGCGCCGACTCTGAAGATCCCGACGAGCCTCCACCGGCGACCGCCGACGATGCTACGCATCGCTCCGGCCCTAAGCTGCCGCCGATTGTTATCGACTACCCTGACGATTATCTGACGCTTCGGGACTGGCTCCAAGCCAACCTCAAGAACGCTTTTACCGCCAAACACTGCGGCGAAGACCGTCTGAAGCTGACAGTCGCCACTACTGAAGATTACGTGGCTGTTATGGATATGGTTGGTGCACGGGGGATCCCAAACTACACCTTCCCCACCGTACGACCCAAAGTTCTCAAGGTTGCCATGCGAGGCATACCGCTGAAGATGAAGGCGGACGCCTTTAAGGACGGCCTCATCACCATGGGTTTCGCGCCTACTGCAGTCACCCGGATGAAGATGCCTGGCACCCAGCGCCCCATCCCTTTGATGGAGATCGTGTTGCCTGATACGCCTGATAACAGGCAAATCTACCAAGTCACCCGGTTTTATGACCTCTCGGTGACTGTCGAGAAGTTACGCGCACGGAAGGGCCTCGTCCAATGCTACAATTGCCAGGAGCCGGGCCACACTTCCCGCCTCTGTCGCATGAGGCCCCGATGTGTCAAGTGTGGCGAGGGTCACCTCAGCCAGCAGTGTACCCGGTCCCGGGACGAACCAGCCACCTGTGCCCTGTGCAAGCGGGCTCATCCTGCGAGTTACCGCGGTTGCGCTGTCCACAAGGCAGCCAGCCGCCGCCAGCGTGGACTACCTCCCTTGCGGCCGACGTCCCGCTCCGATGGCCAACAGCAGCGGCGCCGAGCTGCGCCACCGCCTGCTCCACCTGCTACTCCTCCGCGGCAACCCGCCCAGCGGCGCCTGCTTGCTGCTCGGGCGGACCTTGGTTACGCCGACGTCCTCCAGGGCCGGACGACGCCTCCTCCTGCCCCTGCTGTCCAGCCTCTGCGACGCTCTGAAGACGGGCCTGCTCCACCTGCTGCAGCTGCTGATTTCATCGCGGTCTTGCAAGAAGTCCAGGCCACCCTCGTGGCTGTTTCTGCCGCTCTGGCCCAGCTGCCGACCGCCATCACTGCTGCAGTCCATGCAGCCCTCCGAAGTTTCCCCACTGCCACGGCGATCGCATCCGCTGGCCATGGCTCACAACCTTAGGCGCCACCAGACCTTCACGGCTGTAACGTGGAACGCGAATGGCCTCTTTCCTGCGCTTCTCGAATTCCGGCAGTTCCTACAGGATTACAGCGTGGATGTGTGTCTCCTCACCGAGACCCATCTCAAGCCTGGACTTCGAGCGAACGCACCGAATTACGTCTGCTATCGCGACGACAGGCTGACGGCTGGCGGCGGGACAGCCATCTATGTCAAGCGGACACTCCGACACTATCGTGTCCCTCTGCCGAGGTTGGACTCCTGTGAAGCCACGGCCGTTGCAGTGGAGACGTCCCTTGGAACGGTCATCTTTCTCTCCGTGTACCGGCCGCCACGAGGCCACCTCACCGTCCATGATGCTGACACTCTCCTTCGTGCTGGGGTCAAGCTCTTCCTCGCCGGAGACCTGAATGCCAAGCACCAGCTCTGGAATTCTCGGACGCTGAACGTCAGTGGGAGGCGGCTCTATCACGCCGCTGAGAGGGCACGAGCTTCTGTGTATGGACCTGCTGAGCCGACGCACTACCCTTCGAACGGCTCTGCTCCCGACGTTTTGGACATTTGTCTCGTCAAGGGTGTCGACTGGTTTGTCACCCCCGACGTTCTGCACGCCTTGAGCTCCGACCACTTGCCGGTGCTCTTTCGACTACATGTCACTCCGCTTCCACCAGCGGCGAAGCTCGACACCCGGAAGACCGACTGGCCGCGCTTCCGGCAGCTTGTTCTGCAACGCCTCCCAGATGAGTCACCTCCACTGGACACGGATGTTAATGCTGCTCTTCACACCCTGACTGCGGCTCTCACCACGGCTGTTGCTGACTCCACCCCGCCTCCACGGGTTTCTTCAGTGGCCGCTCCAGCACTCCCTGCCGACTTAAGGGACCTTATCCGAGAACGAAACCGTCTCAACAGAGTTTGGCATGAAACACGCCAGCCCGTGCTGAAGCGGCGCATCAATCATCTCCGCCGCGTCATCAAGGCTGCCCTTGCTGCTCACCGTATCCGCCGGTGGGAGGAGAAGCTTGCCTCAGTTGATCCTGGGGCCGACACGTGGGAGTTGGTCCGTTCCCTCACACGGCATCGCCCACACATGCCGCCGCTCACAACTACCGATGGACCTGCTTACACGCCCGCCGCTAAAGCCGAGGCCCTGGCGACGACTTTTGCGGCCAACTTCCGGCCCCTTGCGGCACCGGTCGACAACGAGAACGTCCGCACAGTTGAGACCAGACTTGCTGCCTTCCTCCACGGCGACCACGGTGACGCCACCATTGTGCCAACGTCGGAAAGGGAGGTCACTGACCATCTTCGCCGGCTTCCCCAGACGAAGGCCCCGGGGCACGACAACGTTGACGGGAGAGTCCTCCGCATGCTGCCCAGGATTGCCATCCTGTACGTGGTCGCTCTCTTCAACGCCGTCTTTCACCAACTGCAGTACCCAGAAGCTTGGAAGAAGGCTGTCGTTGTGGCGGTCCCGAAGCCGGGCAAAAACAGGACAGTACCGGAGCATTATCGCCCCATTAGTCTCCTCCCGACGCTGAGCAAAGTTTTCGAGAGGATCCTCCTCTCTAGGTTCGGCCGGCTGCTTCACCAGGACAACATCATTCCTCGGGAACAGTTTGGCTTCCGCCAGCACCACTCCACCACCCAACAGTTGCTCCGCGTCGTCGAGGAGGCGACACTGGCGTTCAACAATCGGGAGTTTTGCGGCCTTGTCTTGCTTGATGTGTCCAAGGCCTTTGACACCGTCTGGCACCACGGCCTGCTCTTCAAGTTGTTCCATCTCGGCATCCCTTCGTGCTTCGTCCGCCTACTTGGCACCTACCTTGAGGGCCGTACATTTGTCGTCCGAGTTGGCAGCACGACTTCCTCTGTTCGCCCGGTCCTTGCTGGAGTGCCACAAGGGAGTGTTCTGGGCCCGATATTGTATGCTGTCTACACCTCTGACCTGCCGATTTCCCCGAGGGTTGGTCGTGCCATCTATGCTGATGACACGGCCCTTTTCTCGCGCCATCGCAACATCGACGCCGTCCTCCGACGTCTGCAAGCTGCTCTGCAGGACCTCGAGCGCTGGGCCGCCGACTGGCGGATCGGCTTCAACGCCACCAAATCTCAGGCGATGCTCCTCACTCGCCGTCTCCCACCTGACGTGCCGCCCCTGGTGCTTTGTAATCAGGCCATCACCTGGACCACGACTGCTACCTACCTCGGGGTCATTCTCGATCGCACCCTGACATGGAAGCCTCACGTCACCGCTGTACACCGGAAGACATCTCAGAGGGCTGGGGCATTGTACCCCATGCTCAACGAAACTTCCTCGCTCCCTGTCGCCAACGGACTGCATATCTATCACACGTGCATTCGTCCGGTTATGGACTATGCCTGTGAAGTCTGGGGCAATGCTGCCCCCTCCCATATTCAGAGGCTCCAGCAACTACAAAACAAGCTCTTGCGCCGAGTTTACCATGTGCCGCGTGATTTCCCTCATCGCCCCCTCCATCAGGCGGCTGAGGAACCCCTCGTCCGGGAGAGATTTAAAGACGCAGCGCGCCGGTTTTATACTGCCACCCGCACTTCAGACAATCCCCTCGTCCGGAGGTTAGGACGACATAATGACCATCACGACCACTACAGGCGGCCCGTTGCCCTGATCGAATAATCAGGTCAGCCCAGAAGACTCACCACCACTTCTTCCTCTCAGCGACTTCCAGATATCATACGCGCTGACCACCGCCAACCACACCCTGCAGCCTTGGTAGGAAATGCCTCTAGGTAAACCCTACGTTCACGATAGCCTGGGATGTTCCACTCCCAGTCCAGACGAAAGGAGGCCGCGCGCGCCGGCACGCACTCCGCTGCTCGACTCGCTGCCGCTCGCACCGGTCGTTTTCGTTTCCGTTTCGTGTGCACCGTCGCTAGCCCATCGCCATGTCCGGACGCGGAAAGGGAGGCAAAGTCAAGGGCAAGTCAAAGTCCCGCTCAAGCAGGGCTGGGCTCCAGTTCCCGGTCGGCAGAATCCACCGCCTCCTGCGCAAGGGAAACTACGCAGAGCGCGTCGGCGCCGGGGCGCCCGTCTACCTCGCCGCCGTCATGGAGTACCTCGCGGCTGAGGTGCTCGAGCTGGCCGGAAACGCGGCCCGCGACAACAAGAAGACGCGCATCATCCCGCGCCACCTGCAGCTTGCCATCCGCAACGACGAGGAGCTCAACAAGCTCCTGTCGGGCGTCACCATCGCACAGGGTGGTGTCCTGCCCAACATCCAGGCCGTCCTGCTGCCAAAGAAGACCGAGAAGAAGGCCTAAAGGAGGCCAGGCAATCGCAGCGCCGCGTGCTCCCCTGCACGCAACGCGCTTTGCCGGCTCGGCCCACAACAATCGGCCCTTTTCAGGGCCACCACACAAACCTACGTCCAAAGCAAAATTTCAGTCGTCCTCGCCGCACCTTGTTTTGTTTTAACTTTGCACTGTCACAGCACAGCCGCCGCCGGCGCACGTCCGCCATCTTGTCGTCCACACAGCCCGTGTGGCCCAACACACACACACACGCACACATTTTGCACCGTCGCAGTCGCCTTCCAAACCGACAACGGCAGCAATAATGACCATTGTTAAAGGGAGGCGTGTCGACACACCGCCCTCCACTCCCGCGCGCAACGGCCGTCGACACGAACGAAACAGCTGATCCGGCCGCCTATGCCCACACGCCTTGCCTCGGAAACCCCAACGCCGCCGCAAACAAACACACAGAGACAAACCACGCAAGCAAATAATCACCGCCTCTCGCACAACAACACACAGCCCGCCCGCCATCTCCGTCGCGATCGATACAAAGACACACAAACGAAGCAGCTCCACACACAGCCAGCCACATGACACGTTTCCTTTCCTTCTCCCCTCCCAGTCACATCACGTCGCTCAAACGGAAAGAAAGAAACAAACAAACAAACAACACAGCGCGCACACACGCAGCAACAACACAGACTCTTTCGCACTTTTCAACTTCCGAACAGTGTGGTGGCCCTGAAAAGGGCCGTTTTCTAGTCTCTCCCACCCACAAGCACGGCCGCGGGAAGGCCAGCGCCCGCTGCGACGCAGCCTAACCGCCGAAACCGTACAGGGTGCGCCCCTGCCTCTTCAGGGCGTACACCACGTCCATGGCCGTCACAGTCTTGCGCTTGGCGTGCTCAGTGTACGTCACCGCGTCGCGGATCACGTTCTCCAGGAACACCTTCAGCACCCCGCGGGTCTCCTCGTAGATCAGACCAGAGATGCGCTTCACGCCGCCCCTGCGAGCCAGGCGGCGGATGGCGGGCTTCGTGATGCCCTGGATGTTGTCGCGCAACACCTTGCGGTGCCGCTTGGCGCCACCCTTGCCGAGCCCCTTTCCTCCCTTGCCGCGGCCTGTCATCCTTCCTTCCTCGGGCAAAGCAAAACGTGCACAAACAGCAGCTGCAGCGGCTGGCGAGTCGGCTACGGTCTGCGCCCAGCGCGCCCGCCGCCCCCCTATATAGACTCTGGCCCGCCCTCCCCCCACCACGCGCAACCGAGGGCATATAAGCGCAGCACGGAGGCGCGCGGGCCCGTTGTCAAGGCAGCACCGGACGCCGCGCCGCACCTAACCTCCACGCACGCCGCTCCGCTACCGCTACCGCTACCGCCATGGCCCGCACAAAGCAAACGGCCCGCAAGTCCACCGGCGGAAAGGCGCCGCGCAAACAGCTCGCCACCAAGGCGGCGAGGAAGAGCGCGCCCGCCACCGGAGGCGTCAAGAAGCCCCACCGCTACAGGCCGGGCACCGTCGCCCTGCGAGAAATCAGGCGCTACCAGAAGAGCACAGAGCTGCTCATCCGCAAGCTGCCATTCCAGCGCCTAGTGCGCGAGATCGCCCAGGACTTCAAGACCGACCTGCGCTTCCAGAGCTCCGCAGTCATGGCCCTGCAGGAGGCCAGCGAGGCCTACCTCGTCGGCCTCTTCGAAGACACCAACCTGTGCGCAATCCACGCCAAGCGCGTCACCATCATGCCCAAGGACATCCAGCTCGCGCGCCGCATCCGCGGCGAGCGCGCCTAAACCGCGCCGCGGCACCGCACCGCACAAACAAAAACGGCCCTTTTCAGGGCCACTAACATCTCTCCGTCGCGAGCAAACTTTGTCGGTCGCCTGCCTCTCGCCCCGCAACCCAAAAACAAAAACCACCACTTCCCGTCCGTCCGCCACACCCGCTCACTCTGCCTGCCTGCTAGCAGCGCGCAACAATCACACATCATCCCTCCCCGGCGCTCAAAGCGCACAATACCCAACGGCCGACGTCACACCGCACGGGTGGCTGGCCGGCCGCCGCTTTCGTTTCGAAAACAAAAAAAACCCGCACTCCACTCCGACGGCCAACGGCCAGGCAGGCGCGCTCGCTCGCTCTACACGCCACCGAAATCCCCGCCGACTCCTTCCGCATCTCAACGTGCCCCCCCGTTGCAAAACATAACACACACACACACAAAGGAACAAAACAAAGACCAGACACGACTCGACAAGACAGACATCCGAGAAGAACGAACGCAGGCAAGCCAACCAACGTATTCAAACAAAACAACGTGACAGAAAACCAACCGTCGGCCGCCGCCACAAAACAAACACGGCGACAATCAACCACGACAACAACAACAACAACAACACCGCTTACCGCTACCGCCGCCCACACCCGCCACCGACCCCCGCAATCCAACCACCACGGCACGCAAACAGCATCCCCACGGGCATACAGAAACGCCAGACAGACACCCACACCAAACGCAACACGACAATCAAAACCTTCCCCGACGTGCTTTGATGGCCCTGAGAAGGGCCGTTTTGGGCCGCGCGTCTCTTGCGCGCCACTAGACGACGACGGGGGGTGGGGACGACGGAGTCAAGCGCCAAACCCTTCCTTTCCCATCTCTTTCTCCTCTACTCTACTTCTTCTTCTTGGGCGAAGCCTTCGCCTTAGACGGCGTCGTCGCCTTCTTCGGGCGCGGCGCCTTCGGCTTCTTCGTCGGAACCTTGGCGGCCTTCTTCGCCTTCGACGGCGACTTGGCCTTGGCCGGCTTGGCCGCAGCCGCCTTCTTCGCACCCGCGGGAGCGGCCGACGCCGCAGACGCCTTCTTGGCGGCGCCCGCCTTCCGACCGGTCGCCGCCTTCACGCCACCAGCCTTCTTTGCGCCGGCCGCACGGGCGCCCTTCTTCTCCTTGCTGGCCGGAGCGGCGCGCTTCTTCTTGGCACCGCCAGCACGAGCCTTGCCGCCCTCGGCCGCCCCCCCGCCGCCGGCGCCGGCAAGCTTGAACGAGCCGGACGCGCCCTTCCCCTTCGTCTGCACCAGCTCGCCCGCCACGACGGCCGACTTGAGGTACTTCTTGATAAACGGCGCCAGCTTCTCCGCGTCCAGCTTGTAGTGCGCGGCTATGTACTTCTTGATCGCCTGCAGCGACGACCCGCCGCGCTCCTTCAGACTCTTGATGGCGGCCGTCACCATCTCAGAGGTGCGCGGGTGCGCAGGCTTGGCGCGCGGCTTCTTCGCAGACGACGCAGACTTGGCCTTCTTCGTAGTGCCGGTGGCGGCGGGTGCCGCAGCAGTCTCGTTCGTAGCCGCCTGATCTGCCATTTCGACGACGCGCGTAACACACAGCGAGAGCGAGCGGGACGGCAGGCACGCAAGCACAAGAGCAGAGAATCACAAGGCCCAGCCAGTGTCGCGGGCGGGCGCGGACGGCCGAGAGAGCGGCCGCCACTCTGCGCGCCGCCGCGCCGCGCCTCCCGCGCTTGCTACCGCCCAACGTCCGACAGCCTGTGCGGAGCAGCCCCAAACCTGCGCCACAACCGCCCGCGCCTTTCAAACCACCGAGGATGGGGCTACACACAGCCACACCACAGTCGCCAACCAGTCGCCACGGCAGCGCCGCAAACCACGGCCAAACTGCAGCTACCGCGCGCTACAGCCTGGGTCGGCCCGCCGAGAATCGCCGCCCCCGCCCAAATGCCGCCCCCACAGCCCCAGCCGACGACCCGCCACAATGGCCAAACCTTCGGCAAAACTCCCACACCGTCGCCGCGGCAGCCCGGCCAGCGCGGCCGGCGCCACAGCCACACAAGCCGAGGCGTGCGGCGATGACGGCCGTGCAAACGCGCCTCCGCCGCCCCATCGCCTTCCGTCGCCCTCCCGCCGTTTCCCGATCGGCCCGCAGCCGTCGGGCCACATCGCGCGCCGTCCTCCTCCTCTCGCCCGCCAACATTCACAGCCGTTTCTCAACAATTGCCCGCCGCAAACGGACGCCGCCTGCGCAACAGGCGCCGCCGCCCCTCGCCGCTTCCGACCCAACCCCTCGACCGAGGCAAACCGCAATCCGAATCTACAGACCAACCCAATCTGCCGTCAAGCACACACGACAGCCGACCTTACACGTTACGCGTTACACATTACGTTTACACGTCTACGTTAGGTTAGGTTAGGTGGACGTGGGTTAGGTTAAGGGGACTTGGGTTAGGTTAAGCGTCAAACTTAGGTTAAGCATTCAAACACGTCAGGCGTCAGAGGTTAGGTTAGGTTAGGTTAGGTTAGGTTAGGTTACACGTTAGGTTAAGGGGTCAGTGCTAGGTTAAGAAGCGTCAAACGTAGGTTACAAAAGCGTTCAAACGTGAGGCGTGAGCCGGACAGCTTACCTTACGTAGACGTTAGGGGCTCACAGGCTGAGCTCACCTCGCCACACCACACGTTAGGTTCGGTTCGGTTCGCTCGGCTCAGCGTAAAGCGCCGAGGTCAGGGTTACGTTCGTTCACCTTCGGGCGCCACACTTTCGGTTGAAAGGTCGCGACGGGACGACGTCGGCAGGCACGCCGCAAACGAACAAAAACGTACAGACGACGTCGGAAACCGCCGACAGACGGGGGAGCAGCACGACCACGACCACGACCAGACACCGAGCGCGAACGAGACACACGCGAACCACCCCCACCGGCCAAAGGGCACCACACAACAACCCAGAGCACCACGTGTCGACACCAGAGCAACCCGCCGCTCACGCGACATGGCTGGCACCGAAGGGCAACCGCCCGCAACTGCGCTTTCCGCGCCGGCCCGGATGCACGTCGTGCTACAACAACACCACTACCGTACACAGCCGCTGTTCACAACATCACTATCAATGGCGCGCCCGCGGCTCGCCGCCGTCGCAGTCGCAGCCCCAACGCCAGCACTTTTGCACCACCATTCACACGCACCGCAACACAGCTCGCCGACACAGCCGAACAAAACAAACACCACACAACAACAGCAACAACGCCGCCGCCTCTACTTGTGCCGGCGACCCACCCCGCCGATGGCGCACCTCTCGCCAGCCGGCAATCGACACACACGCACCCACCCACCGGGGCCCAGTGCAAAAAAAAAAAAAAAAAAACACACAAAAACAAAAAAACCAAACAACACAAACGACACGGGAAGCGCACACCGCCACTTCGCGCGCACGCCACCAACCAGTCGTCGTCTCAAAATAACAAACACAAACAAAATAAACTAACAACTAGGGCAACACAAAACAAAAACGCCTCGCACGAACCGCCCACAAAAAGGACAAGCACACGCACAGCCTCTGCTGACGACCACGACGCAGCGGCACGCTGCTCCTGTCCCGCGCCCCGCGCCCCACTCGATTCACAACTCACGCGACACCGTCAACGACGGGCTCGCTTCCCGCAACCTACCACCTTTCCGCCACGACGCACAGCCCCAGCCCCACCCGACGACGCCCGTGGCAACGACTGCACTTTCACCACCGCCTCCCCCTTCCCCCCCAAAACACACACACACACACACACACAGCCAGCCAAAAACGCACTCGCGACCCACACATGCACGTGCATCGGCACACGCCAACCAGTCAACGTCGACAACCACACGCAAGGCTCGAAACGAAACCGGCGTCCTTCCACGTTGCCATCAAGCTACGCGACACAAGACACAAGGAACCAACACAACAGCCGGCCCCACTAATTCCCACTCTCACGCCGCAAAAAGCACACCGAAACCGCCAAACGCACGCACATTCCCCTTCGCACTGACACCACCGACCGGCTCGCTACCACACACCTCTCGGCAGCCGTTTCACGCCAATTCGCCACACCGCCCACACAGTCGACAAGCGCCCGCCCTGTACGGCACACGCAACGACGCAGCGCAGCAAAGGGCGCCCGCAACACATACCTCTCCGCCGCCCGACGCGCCAACCGCCACACCACACCGCCAGCCACTCGCAAATTGTGCACTGCCACCAGCCACACGTCCAACACGCCGCGCCGCCTCCGGCCACCCGCCAGGGGGCGCTCACGTCCGCGACAACAGCGCGGCCCGCCGGGCCGGGCCGAACCGAACCGAGCCGCCGCTGCTCTGCACTCGGCACGGCCACACCCTGCTGCAGACCGGGCTCGTCCCTCTGTACGCGTCTGCCTGCGCATCAACACAACACGACCTTTTTTTTTTTTTTCCTCTCTACCGCCATCCCTTCTTCTCGCGTTTTACTCGTTGTTGCAGCAGCGGCGCACACCTACACATCCACAGCCCCAGCCGAGCCGGCCTCACCTCAGGGCCCGCCGCCAGCGTCTCCTCCTCGGGCACAGGTGCGGTGCTGTGGCCGCCCATCCAACCGCATTGCTGGCCGTCCAGCCACCAGGCGTTCCCACTGCCGCGAGCCACGCCGCGCACCGACCCTGCTGCAGAAAACGAAGCATAGCCAGAGACCGACCGATACACAAAGCAAGCCGTCGCCTCGCCTCTTGTCCTTCCTGCCTTCCTTCCGCCCCCGCCCTTCTCACACCACCGCCTCTCCACTTTCGCCCCCCCCCCCCCTCCTTTTTTTTCTTCTTTCTTTCTTTCTTTGGCCCTCTCTCCTTCCCGCCATGGCGGTTACGGCACCGCCTGCAGCGGCAGATTTTTTGCGCCCACACGCCTACTCCTACCACCATTAACCTTGCCCTGCCCTGCCCATCAACGTCGCAGTCGAACCGACGCTTGCCAACACACTGCCCACGTTCCTTTCTCTTTTCGGCCTACGCCCATTACGCGCCGCCGCCACAGCACCTTCCCTTCCCACAACACACCGACGTCATCACACGCACCCAAAACAGGGGCCACGACCGTGTTCCTCGCCCACTCCCATCCCGCACGGTACGCACATTCCCAACTACTACCGCGCACCCTCCCTTTCCACTCTGTGTGTCTCTGTGTCTGTGTCCTGTCCGCGCGTGACGCCTCTCAACATCCGCCGTCCCCCGTCCCGTTTTCGCCCCCATGCCGTCGTCGCGCCGCCTCCTCCCCGTCCACCGCCGCCCCTGTCCGCCCCGCACCACACCATACACCGCTGCTTGTCCCGGCCGTTGCCACCAAAGGCGCCGACCGCAAACGCGCCACGCCGCAGCCCCCGTGCGTCTCGCGCTCGCTTGCATCTCCGTGCCGACGCTGCCTCTCTTCCCACTCGCACTCGACCTCGACAACACAGTCTTTGGCTCCGCCACTGCGTGTTCCGGTGGTACGCACGCTGCAACACGTATGTATTCATTACCAGAGCGATGGCGAGGCATGACAGCATCTCTGTCTGACCAGAGAGTTCTTTATCGCTGCTAGTCGGCGCTTGGACCGCGCCAGACGACAGTAGTGGCACGCACCGGGTCGCCAGGAACAGTTGTTATATATATTGTAGCGCGAGTCGGGAGAGGTAGTAGTCGGTCGACAGTAGTAGCGGGTGGACGGTTGTACTGAGCGGGCGTCGGCGGCGTGCTCTGCTCGTCTCGCGACTCTGGTCACGGTTCGGGACGATGTATAGTATATTGTGTTATAATCAAGAGGTGGTGTGACGCTGCATTGCGCAAATCTGATAACGTATGTTCATTGTACTTATTTTGTTCAACAACACAAGCCCCACTATTACTTTTTTTCTAAAGTAACTTTTGTCTCTTAACGAAAAACATTCACTTTTTAAAGACTACTTCCTATGGCATTTCCCTCCAAGGAGTGCAATTAATTACCAGCCAGCACTCATTCATTGCACACAGCTGTGTAAGGGGTATCTACAATCGAGGAGCGGATATAAATGCAATTTTTTGTTTCTTTTTGTTTTTTGTTTTGTGTGTGTGTTGTAACCTCCCAGCAATATTTAAAATAATGGACAATGTTATTTACGGATGCTAATGGACATTGCGCTAATTGTAACCTCGCCCACAATGAGAGGTATTGAAAATGGCAACAACAATGTGCAATTCGCAATCTGACTCAAATATAAAGTCTTCACACAACATTTAAAAAAGTCCGTTCAGTGACAAGAAACTTCAATTAAACCGAAATATCGGTCTTTGGCCCTGTGCAAAACAATCGGAATTAAAGTCTTACCTCCGAATAAATGGATGTCACATTTCTGCTCTGGTTGTTGCGCAGCGCTTGGAGGAACTGCATTGCAAATAATAATATTCTCTTTTTTTGTGATTTTAGTGACATTTTTCTTCAAAGAAGTGGAACGAACTCTTTAGTTCAATAAAAGATTAAATGTTTGAAAAATGCTTTTGAAATAAAAATTATTATTGGGGAACTTGTTGGAGCATAATTACAATAAATACAATTTCTCATTATCTAATGATTATATTAATTAACAGTATACCTTATTCACCATCTTGACCAGTGTTGCCGACCGCCTACATCACACAACCGCACTCGGCTGCTACTACTGACCGACCGCTCTGCATGACGACTATTAGCGTACTGCACGCGACGACTACTGACAGAGTACAGCCCTCAACTACACAGACTGACTGACTGACTGAGAACCGCTCGCAACACTCGCGCAGTCCAGCGCAAACTCTCTGGTCACAGATGCTACAATGTCTCGCCATCGCTACTATGTTACATACGTGTTTCAGTGTCTTTTTCATTGGGGTAACGATCTTTGGCTCTTTTTATTCTGAATACAGGGCCAAAGGTCAACGGCTGCTGCCCTTATACAATTTATCAGGTTTCATTATGTCTGTTGCAATGTTACATACGGTTCACTCTTTCATTAATATTATCGTTGGGTTTGTTTTGTAGGGACGTTAACATTCTGGCACATTTTTATTATCATCGGACTCTCTGCTATTTGTGCAGGGAGGTTATACCTGGGTCCATTTCCATTTCCATTTACATTTTAATATTGATAGACTTTTTGTTTTCTTTTTTGTTTCTTGTTGTTTTTCCTTCTTTTTTTTTGTTGTTTTTTTTCTTTTGTTTTGTTTTTCCCGCTCTCACCACCACCGCCGCATCACGCCTTCCGTTTTCTTGGTTTCTTTTCTGTGCTTCAACATCACCGCGCCCCATTTCCACACCACAGCCATCAGCCTCCAAGACGGGCGGGCGCAGTGTGCCATTTCCGGCGCACAAGCACACCCGTACGGTACTCTCCTCGCCCCCACGCCACCAACAACACAGCGACCACGCGGCTTTCAGGCACGGCACGGCACGGCACGGCACCGGCGAAATGCGCCGCCCCCGCCCCCGCCCCTCCGCGCATCCGTCCGTCTCGCCACGTTCACTGACAGCCGCGTCTGCGGCTACACCACGACAACCACAACACAACACCGCTCCCCTCCCTGGCAACTCACATTGTTTTTCTCCTCCTCTTTTGCACAAACCACAACGCCGAGCACAGGCGCAAGCCACCCACACCGCGCCCCTCCCCGTCCCGTCTTTGGCCGCCGCTCCTCGTTTCCTCGTTTGCCCCCTCCCATCTCCCGAAATGCCATGCCAGCAGCGTTACGCATGCCCCTCCCCTGTCCACACAACACTACCGCCTAACGAACAGCCTTTTCCGGGCCACATGCAGGGCACGCCCACCTCCAAACACTGCCAATTCACGGACGCACGCACGCACACACACACACACACACACACACACACACTCACTTTCTCGACACCTTTCTGTACGGAGGGTGCGTCATCTCGACCGTGACAGAGTGACGGCAACTATCGACGATCCATTTCCCCCCACTGGTAAAACATGTCCACTAACACCTACATACATCATTCAAGTACACAGACAATAGCATACACACAATGGGAGGGCACACGAACATGGACGGCACGGCACTGTCATACACTCTTCCTCAGAACCATATCAACAAACGTTACGTACATCCGGGAAAGCGAAAGCGAAAGCGAAAGCAAAGGCAAAGCCCAATGCAGCCGTCAAAGGTAACGTTCACCACGGCAGACACTTGCAGCCGCGCCGCCGTTAAACGCATTTCAGTGCGGCTCCAATACGCCTCCGACACGGGAACGTTCCGTTGCTCTACGAATGCGTTTCTCCCCTTTTTCCCTTCCTCTCTCTTTTGCCCCCCCCTCCTTGCACTCTTGCCTCATTCCTCACGTTCTGCCCAGACATTCGACCGATCAGAGTCAACCTTTCGTTACCGTTCTCAGCGCGACGGTGTACAACAGTATGACGGGTGTGCCCAAGACTTCGGTTCAGTTGCGTGACGCCGGTCTATCGCGCCGATCGACAGTTACTCAGGGGGCGACGGATCGGACCACGTCACCGACACACAAAACACTTTCAAACAAACAAACAAATACATACCGGATGGACACAGACAAACACGTGTACAGACATTCGCCAAACAAACGACCGGCGCCGCCGCCGCCGCCGCCGTCTAGCGTGCATCTTGAATGACGACATCGGTGTGCGTGCGTCGTACGCAATCAGTCAGACACGGCTATCAAACATCAGAGTCGAATGGTACATCATCGTGCGTGTCGCCGTACACGTACAGTACAATACAACAACAATGCGTCTTAATGGCACGTTCATTTCAACGTCACTCACACACCTCCACGCTGCAGTTACGTCGCACCATTGTCAAACTCGGCGTACAGCAAAGGGAATAGTGGGCGGCAAAAACAAACCAAACAAAAACATTTCACATTTCACCCTCGCCATGTATGATGTGCAAAAAAACAAACCCGCAAACGGCCGTCGTTACGGTGACACAAAAGTCGCCGATCGCACTGTCCCCCCTCGCAGACGGGTAACACACAAACACACACACACCCCAACAACACCAATGGGTCAAAAACCACGCCAACGAGGCGTGCCACCATTCCACGCCACGGCGACCAACCTCGTGGCCGTACCCCGCGCAACACGCTTTGACGCGCCCCCCCACCCACAATCAAAATGCACACATACATCACAGCCGTCCACACAAACAACAACAACAACAACAATTCCGCCCTTCCCGCAAAAGGCAAGTTGGTGGCCCTGAAAAGGGCCGTTTCGCCGCTCTCGCAACGGAGGAGCCTTCTCCATCCTTCCTTCCATTCCAGAGCCACCTCCTTACTTGGAGCTCGTGTACTTGGTCACCGCCTTCGTGCCCTCGCTCACGGCGTGCTTGGCCAGCTCGCCAGGCAGCAACAGCCGCACAGCGGTCTGGATCTCGCGGGACGTGATGGTCGAGCGCTTGTTGTAGTGCGCCAGGCGAGAAGCCTCGGCCGCAATGCGCTCGAAAATGTCGTTCACGAAGCTGTTCATGATGCTCATCGCCTTCGACGAGATGCCCGTGTCAGGGTGCACCTGCTTCAGCACCTTGTAGATGTAGATGGCATAGCTCTCCTTCCTCTTGCGCTTCTTCTTCTTGTCGCCCTTCGAAATGTTCTTCTGCGCCTTGCCAGC